>NC_061087.1:3800116-3827616 GCF_015104395.2 Macrobrachium nipponense
TCTTCAAAGTGCAAATCGCGAAACAGACTAAATGTAGAACCGATAATGAGTAGCAAACATTTTGCATTCAGCGGACTTAATCGAAAATAAACGTAAGGAGGTATTAGTATTTTCATTTCTTATTATTACTGTGATTATTATCATTATAGAGTCTTGCTATTTTCAACATTCGTATTTAACCTTCTGGACCTGACTTCTGTAACGACATCAGGTCCGTAGCTGGAAATTTTATTGTATGTGAACTGTTTTTCAATTGTTATCATTTAAAAAATTTTTTTTTTTTTTTACTATTCTCAATATTATTACTGTTATTACCTTTATTATGAATACTATTTTTTCTACTTCTTCAGCAACTGTGTAGATATTGCCGATTGTCATTTTTTATAATGTTGTCTCATATATGCAGATTGTGTGTGTCATGTTCTCTACTTTGTATATTCCATGTATATAACCTGGAGCTGAAATAAAACATATGATTATTAATATTATATTATTATTATTATTATTATTATTATTATTTTTATTATTATTATTATTATATTATTATTTTACTATTATTATAATTATTATTATTATTTTTTTTTTTTTTAACACAGTCCTCCAATTCGACTGGGTTGTATATAGTGTGGGGTTCCGTGTTGCATCCTGCCTCCTTAGGAGTCCATCACTTTTCTTACTATGTGCGCCGTTTCTAGGACCACACTCTTCTGCATGAGTCCTGGAGCTACTTCAGCCTCTAGTTTTTTAGATTCCTTTTCAGGGATCTTGGGATCGTGCCTAGTGTTCCTATGATTATGGGTACAATTTCCACTGGCATATCCTTCTTATTTCTATTTTCAGATCTTGATACTTATCCATTTTACTATTATTATTATTATTATTATTATTATTATTATTATTATTATTAGGAGTCACGCCGTTTGATAGGAATGGTCGTTATTAAATCTTAATTGCCTTGATAAAATGACCCAATCCCATGGCAGCCAGATCGAAATCGCTTCAAAGCATCGTTCTTATGATATGGTTTATCGAATATAACTTTCATTTATCGAAAAACATTGTCTGTCTTTAATTAGGGTACGTGAGTGCATAAAATTCGAATCCCAATTGATCTACAAGCAGCGTATTCGTTTTGACAGATGGTCAGTCTATCTTGAAAGAGGCTAGTTCTTTCTGAAGAAAGTTATATCTTAAAAAAACGTAAATCAGGTAACGGTCTGTTAAACCGTTTTATCAGTGAAATATTTAACATAGATAACAAGTAATAAACGTAGTGTATGAATTAGATACATTTTCGTTCATTTAAAGCAAACTGCTGATTCCGGTTGTGTCAGAAACTATTAAGCGATATGTTTCAAGTGTGAATACTGGGAGGTTTAAAACGTGATTTTAGGTCCTTTTTTTTCCCCATCCCTCGCGTGTATCAGTTCTCCTTTCCAGTTTTTGCCATAGACAACATTTTTTGGATTGAGGTAAACTTTCTCGCTAGTTGTGACTCTCTCCGTTTCCTTTTTTTCCGTTTAATAAAGTACATCATACATTTGCAAGTACATTATATTATACATAGCAGCATCTTGTATACATTCCTGCATATGTTTTATGTTTACGTAAAAAAAAGTATATCTTAGTTCTACCAGACAACTGAGCTGATTAATACCTCTCCTAGGGCTGGCCCGAAGGATTAGATATTTTTACGTGGCTAGCAACCAGTTGGTTTACTGAACAACGGGACCTACAGTTTATTGTGGGATCCGAACCACTATTATATCGAGAAATGAATTTCTGTCACCAGAAATAAATTCCTCTGATTCCCTATGTTATGTTTACGTAGACGCGAATAAGTTTGTAACATACTGACTCTAGTTTCTGAATATATGAAGATACATAGCATTTAGATATCGCTCAAAATTCCTGTTAAGACAGCGCAAAGCGAGTTGCAGACTGCCGTTTTATAGCATGCAATGACCCCTGATTTTTTTCTTCATTTACTCGACAGGGTGCAATCTATCTGTTCAGACGGCTTATACGCCGATGACCATTAACTTGTTTTGGGCGCCCCAAGAAGAAATTTAGTGAAAATGTTGCGACTAATGTCTGAAGTCCGCTGTTTTATAGAATAAGTTTCACACTAACCCTTATTCGTATGCTGCATGATTTTTATCATTCATAGTGAATGTATATTTTTATGAAACTCTCCAAAAGGCCATGAACTTTTCTTCTAATCTTCTACGCAATCGAATAGATTAGAGACAAAAGAACCGAAAAGGGATAACAGATTATAATGACTTTTATATGGCGAATTATTTGAATATAATAATAAAACTAAAAACTTGGGAAAAGAAGAGATATCAGGAATGAAAGTGTTTTTAAGTGTACACTCTAGCAAGGGAATTCAGCACAAATGCAAGAACAGTTGTGTAAGGCAACATGATATGGAACATGACATGGCCAAACAGCCATAAATAGTAACAGGGGAAGATCAATCAAATAAACAAAACAAAACTGAAAGGAGATGCCAACAATGTTAACATTTGGGAAAATTAAGGAAAAGCATTTCTTGTGTTCACAAATACAAGGAGAAATAAAAGGCGAGAAATGTTAAAATCGTGACTTCTTTTTTTTTAATAATTAGGAAACAAGTAAAAAATGCGCCAAAGTTTCTTCGGGGCAATCAAGTTTTCTGTACATCGTCTCTCTAAAATGCTGTATGAGCCGCTGCCTAGAAACTTTAACCACAGCCCGGTGGTGGCCTGGCCTATATCGTTGTCGACACACGATTATGGCTAACTATAACCTTAAGTAAAATCATAACTGCTGGGGCTAGAGGGCTGTAATTTGGTGTGTTTGATGATTGGAGGGTGGGTGATCAACATTCCACTTTGGAGCCCTCTAGCGTCAGTAGTTTTTAAGATCTAAGAGCGGACAGAACAAGTTCGGATTGCGGACGGACAGACAAAGTCGGCACAATAGTTTTCAGAAAACTAATAAACCATAAACGCTATTTTGCTGAACTGTTTGAGTGAAAATGACCTATGAAAAGAAAGCAGCTTTCCACTTATGATAAAAATGTGAATATCTTTTTGACGTGTTCTTTAAGAAAATGTATTCATTATGGATGATAATAACTCTCAAAGATCATCATCGGAATCTAAAGAAAAGAAATTCTCTCTCTCTCTCATACGCATTGACAGGCGCACGCAACCTTCCTAATTGCCTACCTACTCATGCCAGTGGGCATAACGATCCCCTACTTTCTCTGCCCCCAGGCTTGTATGGTATTGACCTCATATCTGAAAAAGAGACGTATGCATTACCATTTGTTATCTTGGAACAGGATTAGGTGAGCATAGTGAGAAGACTCTTTATACATTTGTAAAGTCATTTATCGAATGGTAATGTTAAATTATTGTCTGCACCCGTAGTTATATGTAGAAAGAATGGGAAATGGGGAAGTTCAGAGAAATTAATTTTGTTTATTTATTTATTTATTTATTTTTGCAAAGAATCGCAGTAAACGATGCTTTTAGAGAATACGCTTCGTATATCTATGATATTGTAATGAAGAGGGCGCTTGTTTTGTTCTCTATCAAGTACTTATCCTGCTGCAGATGACCACAGAAAGAAAATAAGTGTGTCTGATGACGGAAGGAATAGTTTTCCATTGCGTGTCGGGTTTAAAATACGCTTTTTTTTTATATTAGTTTGTCGATGAAATTTTAGCGAGCACTCTGATGTAACAATAATTGAATTATCGTGGCATTATTTTTTTTTCTATCCATGGTATGTCAATCTTTACCGATTAAAGTACAAACGTGGCAAGTGTAATCGTTTTCGCTTTGCAGGTTGCAACTTGGTTTTGTTGCCTCGTATTCACTGATGTTTGTGCACAAAGTGGTAATAATAATAATAATAATAATAATAATAATAATAATAATAATAATAATAATAATAATAAAAGATATCTGTCTTACTGCAACGACAATTGCAGTCTACTGAAAATTCCATCGCTATCTGAGGCACAGGTCATTTTAACAATATCCCGTATTTTTGGAGAAATCTTTCCCATCGGTGATGGGAATTCAACTCGGCTCAGCGAAGGCGCAAGCAGCAACACGTCTGGTGTAACTGGATCACCGAAAACCACACAAACCTTCAAAGGTTTCGAGTGACATTATCGTTTGAAATTGATAGAGAAGTGAAGTAGAATTAGCATTTTGTTTGGGGTCGTTATATTTATATAGATGTTCTTGTCCGGTTATTGATGATATTTTACATCTTTTAAGCTTGGAAATAGGTCATGTCATATCCTCCATGTCAAATGATCTAGGGAACAAGGAGTACATTTCTGTCCAGCTTTCGTTAACATTGATTGAAAACCGTGGTTGGGTAAAGAAAGTAGGTTGACTTTTGTCTCAAATTTATATAGAACTAGCTGGTTACCAGCTAGATTGGTCCGTGTAACCCAGAGCATAGTTTATGAAAAAAAAAAATAGATAAATCAAGCCACAATTGAATACAGTACCACGACCTGAATTGTGAGGAATGCAAATCTGACAAAACAAATATCCTTGAAAATTAATATCAAAATGAAGCATCATAAACATATATGGAAAGAAAAATTCTTGGTGTTGGCAGAGAGATTCCAATTCACTGGAGACCCTTTTGGTAGACTATGTTCTTTGTTTTTCCCTCTGGTGACAAAATGAACAGGCGTTCCGGAGAGCCCACTTTTGATCACGCCACATATAGCTGCCCTTGAGAAAAGCAAGGTTGCTCCAAGTTGATGCCAGCCACTCTGAGAGACTGTCCCTGGGCTTTATTGATAGTCATGGCAAAAGCCAACCTGACTGGGAACTGAAGGCGTTTGAAACTGAAATGGAAAAGAAAGAAAAGAGAAAGCTCCTTTCTCTGACTCTCTGTCTCCAACCATCATTGTCTCTTTCACTCCTTCTTCTCACTAATACCAACTCTCTGTCTCTCTGTCTCCAAACAACCGCTCTTCTCTGTCTGTCTGTCTCTCTCCCTCTCTCTCTTTTTCCATCTTTCTCCTACCCAACACTCCCTCAACTCTCTCTCTCTCTCTCTCTCTCTCTTCCTCTCTCTCTCTCTCTCTCTCTCTCTCTCTCTCTCTCTCTCTCTCTCGTTCCTTTCTCTTTCTCTTTCTCTCTCCAACGATCACTGTCTCTTCCCCTCTTTCTTCTCAGTAATACCAACTATCTCTCTGTCTGTCTGTCTTTTTTCCTCTTTCTTCTCCCTAACACTCCGTCTACTTTCTCTCCCTGTCATTTTCTCTCTCTCTTAACCCCCCTTCTGAAACCACCCTCTTTGATGTCCTTTGATGTTTATCCTATAGTATTCTTTTCCAAATGATAAGTCATATGCATACAGATATTGGTAAAGTGACTAAGCCTACGGGCATAGCCAGCCCCGTTTCACGGGCAGAACCAGCTCTGTTTCAGGGAATCCCTTTTCACCCTTCGGAGGGGGGAAGTAGAAATTTTGGGAGCCCGTGCTCCCGAACGTAGGTCTCGACCGTCCCGGGGTAGAAACCCATCTCCGTTCCGAATCTCAGTCCCGTCAGACCGACGGCCCGGGCGCCCATACCAATCATACATACATACCATACACACACACATTGCCAAATATATAATAGATTTTGGTTTTTTATTTACATTTTACAGCTCTTTGAAAGTTTCTAATATTGTCATACTTCAGCATGTAATGCTAAAATGAAACCGAAATTGTTTAACGGCAAAAAATGGACCCATTCACAAAAAAAATGACTGAACATCGAAAGCAAGTCGCTAAGCAAGAGACCAAGCAAATGCAGCCCATTTCATTACAAAAATGAAAATGATTGACTCTCTCCGCTTCTAAGGAAATTAGCAATTTTAATGCTTACGTCCACATTACATTATAAACATGATTTTTCCACGAACGCTTAATATAGCTATCATAAGACATAAGGTAATTCCAATTACATATACATTCAAAACACGCACACACATTAAAAAAAAAAAAAAAAAAAAAAGCTTTACTTCCTTCAAAGCATACATATCATTCTGAACATTCAAGATTTAAAACCGTAGCGGTCCAGTGTAAACCGTACTTAAGGATCTATGCAATTTCCATTCGACCCCAGATGCGTTGCTTTTTGACATTCAGTTTTCACTGGTAACTTTCGATTTATTTCGGGCTTGCTTCGCAATTTCTCTGAATTTACATCGCTCCAATTTTCGTCTGATTTTAGAGCAAATCCTTCGAGTGAGACCTGTGGAATCCGAGGGATTTCATGAAACCGTTTAATAATGTTAAAGATGACAATGTTCTGAAAATTCACAGGGCATCAAGTACTGCCAAAATTTTATAGATTTTTCCAGAACTCCATTTCTTTTATAAGAAAAAAAGAAAGAAAAAGACATGACCACCGGCTGGCAACAGTCGAGAGCACGGGCGGCATAGCCATCACGAACAGGATGCCGATGCGAGACAAGAGGAATGATATAGCTGGGAGATATGGTTATTCCTCTGACGACTTCGACTTGTCATCCCAAACAACAGCATCGAAACGAAAAAGTCATCGTTTACGGTAACAAATGATTGTATCCTAACAGCATGTCATTCTTAAATCACCTTACATGCCGATGACAATTACTGTTGCTTTGGCGCCTCTCTCTCTCTCTCTCTCTCTCTCTCTCTCTCTCTCCTCTCTCTCTCTCTCACTGTTGGCGTCTTACAGGTCGCTTACGTAGGTATGCACGACTTTTATTGCGAACATTTACTTTAAAAAATTCGTATCTATACCCGTAACCAATTGAATTAGGCAAACTATATTTCTGTACAAAAGCTTTGTCACACTTGTAGGAAAGGTTTATTCTTGGTGAAATTCTCAACGCTTTCAAAAGCAGTTTCTGCCGAAAGGGGAAAGACATCTCAGAGAAAGAACAGAAATCTCTAGTTCAACCAACAACTCTCCAGTTGTGCGAGAACTGCAAACTGTAAAAAGCGCAAAGAATCATATTACGTACAAGTTGAACGGGCTCAATGCATATCACATATCGTGTTTTTTTTTGTTTTTTTTTTCTCTGACGTCCCAAGCTTCGGCAATGTCACTTCAGCGACACGAAGCAAATTTTCCTTTCCCAAGGAACCTGCAAAGTCAAGCACTGAGGTGATGATGAAGCATTTGTTCGTACAAAAGATTGTTTGCTTGTGAAACAAGTCGTACACGGCGGATTAAATGCCTCAAGCAAACGGTATTGGGGTTGATTTTTCGTTCATGAAAAATTTACCCTTGGAACCATACGTGCCCAAATATCTCATTAAAGTTAGTCATAAATTAGAAGAGAAAGTTATTCAACAAAACTGTAAGATATAAATGATAAATACGAAAGGGACCTGCCTGATGGAAGACTTAAATAAACGCTCAAAATGAAATGATGATAAGATGTACAGAGACAACATGATTATTTTCAGGAAGAGTTGTTCAAATTTCTTTGCAAATATGCAAGAATGACCAAGCAGATCATACGGTTAAATTTCACACTGTTGTCATTCAAAGTTAAAGTATAGTTTTCATTGTGCTCATCTGAGCAAATAGTTACTGTTTCTTGCCTGAATAATCATATATTTTGCATTATGTATTGCTCTTACTTCTATGGAGAAAGATATCACACAAAATATATTAAAGAAAATAAGTGATCACTGACATTATTTCGACGATGAAGAAGAAAGCAAGCCTTCACAATCATGTATTGCATTGATAATATGCAAGATAATTTTCTGTATTTGGACTATATAAATTCAACTTTCACCGACTCGGACATGAAATAACTGACCGCAGTATCATGTACGTATGAACAACATGCAGTCACTTTTGTCTGCCTGAACGCTGTAATGTCATGTATCGTTCAGGAAAACCTAAAGTTTTACAATTCAGACCTTATGCACTTCTACCTTAGGTGACAGAGGACGGTTCTCCCTGAACGATGAAACCGATTCCAGTAAACAAATGAAATCATAACACGATCTATTTTGGCCACAATTGACTAATTCCGTCGTGCTTATTTGTCATCGAATCAGCCAATGAGGAAAGTCTTATTATCAGCGCAAATTACCAATTAGTCGACTCTGCCATTTGTTTACAGTTATAGAAAGAGCGAGCATACTTTACAGTTAATGAGGTATTCTTCTACCTTCGTAATTCACTCTATTTCATCCGATTGTTGTGTTATTGAACGGTCTTTCACGCATTAACCAATTTATCTCTACTTAGCCATATTTCATTTTAATGCCACTTTTTCTCCTTTTCACTTTGACCTATTTTCAGTCGTATTTAATTCCAATATGACTCCGTTTACCACTTTAATACCGTAAATCGGATTACATTTCATTCTCAGGAATCCGATTTACAGCCCTCATTTCGCCACACTCCAGTTCTTATTTACCCTTGTCACAGTGGAAGAGCTACATCGAATAGTGACGCAGCAGCACGTTGACATAATCCATGCTCTGGTAGCTCCAGAAGTGAATGTGATTTTAATGTTAAAACAAAAAGAAACTTCAATAATCTTCCAAGAAGATGAATACTTTGGAAAGAAACTCTCTCTCTCTCTCTCTCTCTCTCTCTCTCTCTCTCTCTCTCTCGTTTCCTTTACTGACATTTCATTAATGTAATCCTTTTGTAAGTGATAGCGCTGCCGTCTATTCCTATCTCATCAGGCCGGCGCTCAGACCTATTAGAACACGGGCGTCGGAATAAATTACCCCTTTCATTTGCAATTTTCCCCCCCAAAATGAATGCTCACAAAAAATTAACAAACGTGTAATTAAGGATGTAATTGCCTCATATATCAACTCGCTAAAAGCAGATTTGCCTCTTTAAAAATGCGAGAGAGATTTTCACGTCAAAACGCTGTATTGTTACGAGGAAGTTGTTCGTTCCTGCGCGTTTGATTGGAATCTATTATAGGGATTCATGGTACAAAAGGCACAGTTACCATTCAGTCTGAAAGAGAGAGAGAGAGAGAGAGAGAGAGAGAGAGAGAGAGAGAGAATGTTACCAAGACAGAAATCCTTTAAAAGATTATGAGAAAATGAAAAGATGCGGTACGAAAAAAGATATAAAGACCCAAAGGAATCCCATTAGGAAGAATGTTCAGTTTTCCATTCATTTCTGAGACAGGTTACCTTCCACACTTTTTAAAATTCACTTAAACATTTGAATGATATTCTGCACTCTGAAAGCTGTTGTACCACATTGCCATGGTAATATACCTCCTTAATCCTCTTTTCTTTGGTAAACTGCAACTTCAGTTGTCTTAAATTCAGCCAGAAAAAGGAAAATAACGCGAGATACAGAGACTTTTGCAGAGGAATGTTGATAAACAGTCGGAAAGAAATTTAGATGAACCTCACAGTTATGCAGATCTGTTAAGGAAAAAACACGTATATTTTCTTAAAGATGACAACGTTGTGGAGGAGTTCAAATGACTAACCTTTGAAAACGAGTGATAAAGATTGGAAGCTACTGTGAAAATCATGGACGATTTTGTAAAATGGGAACTTGGCGGCAACGCTCAAGAACTTCCAAACAAAAGCCATATGATTTAGGTAACAATGCCCAAATAAGTAAAGGACTGAAACAATGAATATTGATTGTCTTATGAATAAAGTGTGGGTATAAGTCTTTTACAGGTTATAAATCTTCTGTGCCCATATTCTCTACTGGCCCACTTTTTTTTTTTTTTTTTTTTTTTTTTTTTTTCTCTTCTTCTTCTTCTTCTTCTTCTTCTTCTTCTTTTTAAGTAGGCGACCGAGACTGGCGAAAACTACAATTTTTGGCTTAGTCTCTTCTTCTAATTTTATAAACAACATTAGTTCACGATTCGGATCTTTCCCAGATAGTGACCCCCAAAGGTTTTTAACCCGGTATTATGTCTCCACCTTTGCGGCGTGTATAGTACAAGCCCGTTGGGGATGGTCGTAAAAAAACATAAACAAAACACTGTAAATATCATAAAGATAATGACCCCAAAGAAATATTAGTCCTAGATAACGACCCACGAACTTTACTGGTGGGTCAATACCTAGGATAGATCTCACGATTCTTCTCTGGCCAAATATTTGACCGAATTTGATCCTAAACAAATGAAATTACTCTTGTGCCAAAAAAAAAAAAGGATTCAAATGAGAAAAAAATTAAGAAATTACATATCGTTATGTGAAAGTATGTGCATTGCGTCAGTTAGTGACGCTTATTTTATTCTAAAGGGTATTCTTCCAGTCCAAGTCTAAAGAATAGGTATTCTTTAGACCTTGCTTCCAGTAATCGCTTCTACAAGCATTCATTGCCTCTTTTCTCTCGGTTCTCTCACATACTCTTAAATTTTGCTTAGCGTATCCAACGTTTTGGATATAAACGTTAAGAAATGGACATAAAACGGGTTTATGAGTACGTTTATTATAAGCCATTACCTAGACAACTCTGCTGATTACGTTCTGTTTTATATCATTATAACTACGAAATATTCCCTACAAAAAGGAAACAGACAATACGTAGTTCATTATTATCTTTTTTTTTTTTTTTGCCATATTGGTCTTAATTAATAGAATTTGTCGCTAGACTGCTAGACACAAGTATGGAAATTTTGATGGAATAGGAGAAAAACGGATAAATGCATGAGTGAGTAAATCAGGCAGTAAAGAGATAAATGAATAACGCTAGAAACAATAAATTCGTTATTTTTATGGGGCAAAACCATTTAATCGTAAAAATGGGCCATACGAATGGGTGGAGCATCTAAAGAAGATCAGAGAGCAAGTGGGTACATCCCACATTTTTCTCTAAGCTGTACTTGTTTCCCACACCCACTGTCTCATTTCTATCACATAAATAGAAACGCATACGCTCACACACTCACACACACACACACACACACACACACCCCAGAGAGAGCTAGTAATCTTTCTACGTTGTATGAGGTCCCTGGCCGACGGAAACACCCCATCATTACTCTTCTTTCATTTGCTTTTCTTTGTGGATGTTGCTTTACTTGTCTTTTCCCTTTGTTATAGGACTATTATTTTGTCATCCTGTGATATTCAAAGGCGTGTGATTGGATAATGGCGTTGTTTAAATAATAGCAGCATCCGTTGTGTTTCCCTAAAATCCTGAAAATTTGGTGTGATTGCATTCTGTTATCCCTGACGGTATGTCATTATTTAGAAAAAAAATAAACTGTTTCGTTTCGTAGTCAAATGCCCCCTTATATACATACATACATACATATGTATATATATATATATATAATATGTAAATAAAAGGATCCTAGGAAATTTGGCGAGTGTCAAACACGTCCATACGCTATGACATGCTATTGTCAAAATATATATATATATATATATATAGATATAGTATATATATATATATATATATATATATATATATATATATATATTTATATATATATATTTGATAATAGCATGTCATAGCGTATGGACTGTTTGACATTGCAACATCACAAGGAGGACGTACGCAGTGATAGAAGTTAATCACACTTACTAAGCTTTCTCGGATCCGGAGTGAGTCAAGGGCGAGCTACCCAGATGCAAATGAGTGAAAACAAGCGTAGAAAAAAAAAGGAAAATAAAAAGCGATATCATTATCACGGCCTCACCTTCCCAATAAAGGTTCGTAGAGGTCAAGGGAAGCCAGCTCGTTTTAGATGGGATTTCCCCAGCTCGTACCAAAAACGACGATACTTAAGGTAACCTTTTCGTCAGACAAACCTCAACCGTTGCCAAGTTTTTGATAATCGCGTAGCATGTTTCTCTCAGCTTAAATTTTCAAGGACTCTGAGTGAAAGCTCTCTCTCTCTCTCTCTCTCTCTCTCTCTCTCTCTCTCTCTCTCTCTCTCTCTCTCTGGATTAAATGATTAAATGCAGGAATATAAATCGTTGGAAATCTTTCTTTTTCGCTGTACATATGGGTCACGTGCGCGCGTACTGGAAGTCTAGTAAATGCTTTTGCTTTTTTTGTGGTACATGACGAGAGAGAGAGAAAAAAATTTAAGGGTTGCATTTACATAGGACTATATTACCTAAACATTTAAATAAAAACCTTAGTTTTTAGATAATAATGATAATAACAATTGGGAAAAACTCTATATCACGAGAATATATATGATCTTCTAATGAGTCCACAATAATAATAATAAAAAAGTGTTAAGAGTTCGTGTATAATTTAAAAAACACAATAAAGCTTTCGAACCCTTCCTTCGGTTCATCTTCAGGACTGATGATGAACCCAGGGAAGAGTTCAAAAGCTTTATAAAGTGTTTTTAAATACACGAACTCTTAACACTTTTTTTTTATTATTGTGGACTCCTTAGCCTGATAATAATAAAATAATAATAATAAATAATATAGATTAATAATGATTCCCATGACAAAGTACTACAGAAGATGGATGCCGGGTACCAACTCAAGAAAAGAGGCAACAGAATCAACCATCTGATGTTCATGGACGACATCAAGCTGTATGGTAAGAGCATCAAGGAAATAGATACCCTAATCCAGACTGTAAGGATTGTATCTGGGGACATCAGGATGGAGTTTGGAATAGAAAAATGCGCCTTAGTCAACATACAAAAGGCAAAGTAAAGAAGAACTGAAGGGATAAAGCTACCAGATGGGAGCAACATCAAACACATAGATGAGACAGGATACAAATACCTGGGAATAATGGAAGGAGGAGATATAAAACACCAAGAGATGAAGGACACGATCAGGAAAGAATATATGCAGAGACTCAAGGCGATACTCAAGTCAAAACTCAACGCCGGAAATATGATAAAAGCCATAAAACACATGGGCAGATGCCAGTAATCAGATACAGCGCAGGAATAGTGGAATGGACGAAGGCAGAACTCCGCAGCATAGATCAGAAAACCAGGAAACATATTGACAATACACAAAGCACTACACCCAAGAGCAAATACGGACAGACTATACATAACACGAAAGGAAGGAGGGAGAGGACTACTAAGTATAGAGGACTGCGTCAACATCGAAAACAGAGCACTGGGGGCATATCTGAAAACCAGTGAAGACGAGTGGCTAAAGAATGCATGGGAAGAAGGACTAATAAAAGCAGACCGAAGACCCAGAAATATACAGAGACAGAGAAAGACAGAAAGAACAGAGGACTGGCACAACAAACCAATGCACGGACAATACATGAGACAGACGAAAGAACTAGCCAGCGATGACAATTGGCAATGGCTACAGAGGGGAGAGCTAAAGAAGGAAACTGAAGGAATGATAACAGCGGCACAAGATCAGGCCCTAAGAACCAGATATGTTCAAAGTACGATAGACGGAAAAACACTCTCCCAATGTAGGAAGTGCAATACGAAAAGTGAAACCATAAACCACATTGCAAGTGAATGCCCGGCACTTGCACAGAACCAGTACAAAAAGAGGCATGATTCAATAGCAAAAGCCCTCCACTGGAGCCTGTGCAAGAAACATCAGCTACCTTGCAGTAATAAGTGGTACGAGCACCAACCTGAAGGAGTGATAGAAAACGATCAGGCAAAGATCCTCTGGGACTATGGTATCAGAACGGATAGGGTGATACGTGCAACAGACCAGACGTGACGTTGATTGACAAGGTCAAGAAGAAAGTATCACTCATTGATGTCGCAATACCATGGGGACACCAGAGTTGAAGAGAAAGAGAGGGAAAAATTGGATAAGTATCAAGATCTGAAAATAGAAATAAGAAGGATATGGGATATGCCAGTGGAAATCGTACCCATAATCATAGGAGCACTAGGCACGATCCCAAGATCCCTGAAAAGGAATCTAGAAAAACTAGAGGCTGAAGTAGCTCCAGGACTCATGCAGAAGAGTGTGATCCTAGAAACGGCACACATAGTAAGAAGAGTGATGGACTCCTAAGGAGGCAGGATGCAACCCGGAAACCCCACACTATAAATACCACCCAGTCGAATTGGAGGACTGTGATAGCAGCAAAAAAAAAAAAAAAAATAATAATAATAATAATATTATTATTATTATTATTATTATTATTATTATTATTATTATTATTATTCCCTAACAGCACTGTTAGGTTGGCACCTCGGAGTTTGGATCTGTGCTGCAATCTTGCTGCTGAGGATCTGACCCCCACTGCCCCATTATCTTAGTTATCCGGCATTCTCATGATTATCGTCGCTTCGGCCAGCAGTACTCGTGTCAGGAGCAAGTTGGGTTTGAGATTTGTGCATCCAATCCTCTCTGGGTTTCACCTGAGGTCCTCAGGGATTACGCCTAATGCTCACGAGGTGATAGGTGCTCCTTTATTACATCTCTCCACAATCGCTTTATTTCTGCAATTAGATCACGCTACTTTTCTCTCGTCTGTTTTTCTCCTTAGTTCTTTCGTAAATTGACTGGCTAAACCTATCCGAAAGACTTTATAGGTCTTCTAGCCTGTATCACACGACCTGTCCTTTCATCATAGTCCCAGAGGACCTTGATTTTTCATTTTGCCGCATTTTTCTGGTATATGGCTGTATGGCATGTCTCTTTGCAGGTCTTTCAGTGCAGTGTTTCACTTATGGTATGGCTGAAAAATCTTCCGAACCACGTCGAGAGTGAACTTCTATCACCAGAAATACACATCTCTCACTCCTCAGTGGAATGGCCGAGAATCGAACTCGCGGGCACCTAGGTGGCAGGCCAACACCATACCGACCACGCCTCTGAGGCGCTTGTGGTTCTCGCGCTTGACTACCAATCCAGTGGTCCAAAGTTCGATTCTCGGCTCGGCCAACGCGGAATCAGATAAATTAATTTCTGGTGAGAGAAATTAATTTCTCGATATAATGTGGTTCGGATCCCACAATAAGCTGTAAGTCCCGTTGCTAGGTGACCAATTGGTTCCTAGCCACGTGAAAATATCTAATCCTTCGAGCCAGCCCTAGGAGAGCTGTTAATCAGCTGAGTGGTCTGGTTAAACTAAGATATACTTAATATTTTCGTATTTTGTTGATGATTGCGGACATACTTAGGTGATGGTGATTTTTTACCATTTATTCTATTTTGTATATATTGTTTTCAGTTATACTGAATTCTGCTTAGTTATTTTACTGGCTCAGTAGGTACATCCTCAGTTTACTTCTGGTGCTGAACACGAATTTGTTGGTTTTCTTGTGTATCTTTACTTTAGCCTGTGACCATAGCCTTACATTTGCCGGCTTCTGATCAAGAGAGATTAGTTTTTCAATCAGAGCTGTTGTTAACCACTCATCTTTTCTGTGCCTAAGATATCATCCGAGTGTTCTTTTTATAATGCTGGTATAGTCCTCCAAATTGCATTCCCCGTCCACCTTTTCTTCTTGGTAAGTCTAGCCTTGCCATTTTGCATATAGTTGTAGCACTTTATTACTTTTTCTTGCTTATCTGTTCATAATTTCGAAGTTTTCATTTGCCCAGTCTGTTTCTGTGAGATATCTTAGTAAAGGAACAACCCTTGTGTTGATTTACCTCACAGTGTATCTGTCATTGAGCTTATATTGTAGTTTCCCCTGAAATTCCATTATTTATAGCCATTCTTTCCTGTATCTGTAATGATATACGATGGCTCTGGACACTTTCCTTTTACTATATTTAGAACTGTAGCTTCGTCAGTGCTGCAATCCATTTTTATATTGATAATAATAATTTATATTTTCAGCCCAAGGCCATATACATGGAATATTTCAGCCCAAGGCCATATACATGGAATATGCAAAGAATAGACAATAACATACTGTCTAGAATCTAGACTCTAGATAAATGAGATAACGTGTTAAAAGAACTAAGTTTAATCAGCAATATCCATACTTGCTGAGGCAGTATAAAAGATGGTAATCAGAATAATGGTCATAACTGTACTAAGATTGAGAATAGCTAAAAAATTGAATGTAAAAACTATATTGATTATAATCACAGTAATAATGAAAAAAAGGAAAATACCAGTAATGACAATAATCATATTGAGAATAGCTAAAAAATTGAATGTAAAAACTATATTGATTATAATCACAGTAATAATGAAAAAAAGGAAAATACCAGTAATGACAATAATCATAGCAATACAATAATAATGACAGATTATGCAAATGACATTTTGCAAAAACAGAGATTAAGTCATTTAGGGAACAAATGCCTTATTTTCCCATCTCCCCCCCAATTTAGATCTTCTTGCCTCACTACTTAGGATGCTTCGTATTAGCGAATTGCTGCTGTTTCGCAGTCGGGTGATCAGACTGGACATTGTTCGCCTTACAATGATTTTTAGATTGTCCAGGTGGTTTTCTGTGAACATCTGTGTGGCGGAGTGGTAGCGAGGAGTGTTTGTGAGGCGTCTCAAAATGTCATTGTGAACAACAGTGATACGTCTCATGGTCTCCCTGGTGTAGTTATGATCCAGACTCTCCGCACAAGGACTCCAAGCTCATAGCATTATTACCAAATATCTTCGTGTCATTCACGAACATTAGGTGATTGATGACTGGGATCTTGTCTTCCAAGTTGGATGCCATTTTTAGTTTTAATGAGGACCATGGTCACTGGCCTCTTGGAGAATATGAACAGCACTGGCGAGAACGAAGCTGTATAGAACATTCTTCTTCTGATGTTTTCCTTCATAGTTGTGGTTCATGATGCTGTTAGGGTTGTCTTGGTTAAATTATTAAGTGGTTTGCAGCGCCGTATATCTTCAAGCAATCATGCAGTCACGAGCGAGGGGGAACCATATCGAAGGCCATCCTAAAGGGAATTCATGCCATACAGTTCGTCAAGATCATCTTCTTTACTAGGGATTTTCCTTAGTCCGTCTGCATTTCTTGCAGTATCCTATGTGTTCCGTAGGTATGACGGTTGTTACCTGTAGGTAGTTGTACAACTCTTTACTTACGATTCCTGTTAGTAATTTCCACTTAGTGTGAGTGGTCGGAATATTTTAAATGTATTGCCCATTTCATGATCTTTTTTGTACCACGGATGCTTTGTCTGTAATTATTAGTATTATTTTTTTGTTATTGTTAACCCACAACTTGGGGAGTGAGATAACGTTATTGTTGAAATTCTTCCTATTTTTATCCGTGTTTGGAGGATCTCAGATGGATTTGGCACTTTCGAAGACTGATATTCGAAATAGGGAACTTAGTAGCACTGTGATGGTGGAACCAAAATTTGAAGCTCCACCCACCCCCTACCCCCACCCCCCAAGATGTTAAAGAATGAAGGATTTGTTTGAAAGTTGTGAAAATAAACAAAGCCAAAAAGTTGGGATGATTTTTAATGTTCGAAATCATTTTCATTTCTAATGCCTGTTTCCAGATGGTATTAATATCCGAAGAACCCGGAATGTAGCATGTGCGTTAGATGATTGTAACCTGACAGTACTTTATGATTTTGTAAATAAAATTTCTCTTACCATTAACCACCGGAAGCATTTACGCATGGTACCACAGAAAATGTAAAGGTAATCGGATATTCAAAGCGCAGTGAATTAAGTCCTCTAACGCTATGGAATATTTAGTTTAATCTTTCATGAAGAAAATGTTATTATATTTCTGTCTTCTTTTGCGGCCTCATAGACACAAAAGATAAATGGCTAAGAGATAACAAACATCGCTATTTTGAAAAAAACAATAATGCCTGTATAACGGCTCCTATTCAGCGACTGAGGTAATGTTTTGAGTGCCGTAGATTCCTCATACATTCCGACTGAGAAACTACTTGTATTAAAATTTTAGTCTAAGAAATGGCATTTTTAAATGCGACGAATGTCAAAGCTGCCACAAAATGAAATACCTGACTCTCCAAGTTGAGAAAAAGGAAAATACAATGAAGACAAAAAAGTGAAATCTCGTTTAGATGCTCCATCGCGTCGCTGATGATATGATGTACGTGGTAATCTCGCCAAAGCGGACACGAGGGAAAATTGTGCTGAACAAGGAGTAATCACTTTAAAACAATTTGAATCGCTATCACTGAGGAAATTAAAAAAAAAACACGTACGATGTGTGTGTGGTGTGTGTGTGTGTGTGTGGATGAAAATCAGCCGTCAACAGAAAATATTCAGTCAAATCAAACTGCATTACGCAGGGCTCTTTGCCGAGGGAAGGTATACCAGAGAGAGAGAGAGAGAGAGAGAGAGAGAGAGAGAGAGAGAGAGAGAGAGAGAATTCAATCCGACATACATTTTCAATATTGCCAAATTATTTTATGCAAACGTACAGATATCTATTGCAGGAGTTTTCCATGCGCCTACCTCATAGTAATACGATGACCGAACGCAGATTTACATGACGTCAGGTCAGAAAGGTCGGTGAACTGCTTGGCGCCAGGAAGAAGGTAGATTCATTGATGAAATCTGTCGTCTCTGTTACTGTTCTTCATTTTTATTTTCGCAGATTATTTCCTTCTAGTAGACAGTCTGTCTACTATAATGCTGAGTTATAATAGTATCTGTAGTTCGCTAAAGTTTCACTTAACAGATGCATAAAAATGCTGTATAAAATGCTTACTTTGTTGAAAGTTGTTGAAGTACGATTAAAGTTTCCCATTGATTTCAAGGACTGGCAAAACGGGTTTTAATGACTTCAGAATTAAATGTCATAATTTGAAGTACTTATTTATCCCTTTTCGGGGTGGGGGGTTTATAATCTGTTTAAAGCTCTCTCTCTCTCTCTCTCTCTCTCTCTCTCTCTCTCTCTCTCTCTCTCATAAATATATACGTAATATAACTTCAAATATGCATACATTAGACTTAAAAGAGATCAAGGTGAGGGTAATATATGTATTTCCCATGCATATAAATACTGATCACTACTTTTTATCTGAAACCAAGTAATCTGAAGTCAATAGAAATAATATATATATATATATATATATATATATATATTATATATGTCTGTGCGCGCGGGTATGCATACACATATTTCCGGTTTGCAACGTTTTTTTAAGTATGAGATGACTAAATGTATGCCTTTCTCCATCCTGGCTGCTACTCATCTTAGTTGACACAACCGACTGCATAGGACAACAGAGGCATAATTGAATGCTTTAGGACAACAGAGGCATAATTTACTGCTTAGAATAACAGAGGCATAAGTGACCTCTTAGCACAACAGGGTCATAAGTGAATTCTTAGCACAACAAGGGCATAAGTGACTTCTAAAGACAACAGAGGCGCGAAGGATTTCTCTCTCTCTCTCTCTCTCTCTCTCTCTCTCTCTCTCTCTCTCTCGCTTGCAGGTGAGGATAACAAGGTAACCATTTCACCTTCTTGCGTGCTGACAATTACTTTGCCATTTTAATAATAACGATGGTCTGCGTTGTTATTGCGTTGAAATAATTGTAGAGGATGAAGGAAAAGTAGAACGGAAATGAGTTTGGATATTAGCAGATATTTCTGCCAAATCCCGCATCCGGCGACTGAATTATTTTATTTCAAGCAAGATAGATTAATTACACGTTTGGAAACATCTGTGGTTAACATTGGCCATCTTCATTCCCGAAAAATAACTTTGAGCAGACTCTGAGGGAACAGAGTTGCTTTCCCAGTGGTTTTTTTTTTTTCTTCTTCTTCGTCGCAGGCGGTGACTGGGAACTTCACTTGGTTCAACGAACTCTATTTGTTCTGCTTCGTAACACTACTCGAGAATATTTGGAAATAAATTATTCCATGCGTGTCACTACGGTAAATTATAACTGGATTTTTGTCATTGTTAACATAAATCACTTTTTATTTTTGTGTTGGCATGGCATTGTTTTTAATCCGTAATTGTGGCTAGGATTATTGAGGAAGTTTCCATCCTGTTTACAATTTTGTGGTGTGTGTGTGGGTGTTTTGTGTTTGTTAGGGGAGGAGTTTGATAAGTGCAGTTGTGAGAAAACAGTTTTGTCTTTTTAATGCCGGAGGACTAGAAGCTTTCAGATAATACATGCGACCTACGCTATGGGTTCATTATATGTTTAAATTTTTATGATTTACAAAAAAGTATCAAGCGTTTGATTTTATTAGTATGGCGTCTTGGACGCTGTTATTTTCGTTGTTAAAGTGGTTTATATCTGACAGAAAGGAGTTGGGAAACTCCCTTGCTATTATGATAATGGTAGAATTGGACAGAACCTTGATTTTCATTTTGACTGCTGTTAATCATTTTCAACATCGTTAATGACAACGCGGATTCAAACGTCAAATAGCAGCGTATGGACAAAGAATATGATGAAGAACGCATTTTCTTAAATATACCCTGCGAAGGTCACTGGATCCTTTCGATCCTACAAGTGGGTATACTGCCTAAGAATTATAGCTACCAATCTCCCCCCCATCTCCCCACCCTAGTCTCTCTCTCTCTCTCTCTCTCTCTCTCTCTCTCTCTCTCTCTCTCTCTCTCAACAGGAGGCATAGAATCAAGTTTTGCTTAAAAAAAAAAAAAAAAAAACTGCATTAGGAGCAAGATTAGTGTTCCCACGCTTGATATATTTAGGAACGTCAAACAGTTCACGGTGTGTGGGTTGTTTTGTGAAAGTTAAAGCGTGGAGCTGAAATCATGACGTATCCACAGATAACCTGAGTACGAGTGTAGCACGTGCGTCGATGCCAAGGGCAACCGTTTCGCCCGCAGCTTGACCTTTTGTGACACCCTGTTTGCCATTTGCAGTTGTTTTGTTGGCGCCGGGGGTTGGCGCTTTACTTTCAGTCTGGCGGCGTTGTTTGCATTAACAAATGAGTGTAGATGATAGATGAATTATGTAACTAACTTTACGCATGACGATGTACTTATTAGCTGTTTATAGTTACTTTGGTAGTCGGTTGGTATGGAAGTTGTGTAGTACATGCTATTAATAATAGTGCTCATTGAATTATATGAAGTACCCGGTTTTTTTTTTTTTATCCAGGAGGGATCCTCTTTTTTTTCTTTAGTGTTCATTAATGTATTTTATAAGTTTTTCCACCGTTCACGGAGTCAATTTACGAAAATTGAAGAACTTTAGTTTTCATTAAGGAATATCATTTGTACCACAAAGTATAGCCAATAAATGAATCTTATCATTATTTTGAATCACTAGATTTTTTCCCCAAGTTTGAATTTATTATAAATAGTTTTTCTGTTTTTCTTTTGTTAAGGTCATTATACCCTAAAATATCTTGAATGATCAAAACTGTCATGTGCATCGAATGAAGTCCTTTGGGACTAAAGTAAATACTTTCTAATTTAAACACCTGTGCCTTCCCGCTTCCGCTCTTTTTTATTTTCATTTCGACCTCTTGTACATTTTATTTTTTTCTCGTTGCTCGCTTGTTTATCCGAAAGTAAACTCACCCAAACACAAGTGTCTCTCTGGCAACTAGCGGCAACTCTCCTTGCGAAGAGAAAGGTGCTCTTGCAGCAGAAGTCAGCGTGACTTGGGAAACTAGTTGTTATTGCTTTACGTTTAGGGATCAAAATTGGGTTTCATCCTGGAGAGAAACTACAGGTGGTCACTGTTCTCGACCAGCCTCTAGTTTCGTATGTCCGCTGCTCTTCTCAAATTAGTTAGTTTGTTTTGATAGCCTATTATCCCCCGGGATATTAGTAATTTGGAGAATTTATGCATCAAAAGAGGGAGGACCACTTAGAAATGAAAAGAACTAAACAACGATGTGAATATACGTCAAGGGGAAAGGATGTCATAACGGTCCAGCGATATAAAATTGGATGCAATACGATATGGGGACGGGTCCCGAGCGAAGCTTTCGCGGAAAGAAAACGAGCGAATGTGTCGGCGCTCGTCTTAACGTAAGGTTATTTCGCTCCTGCGAAGAACTGCCTTCTTTACTTCTTCTTCGTAATCCGTTCGGTCAACAGGTAAGAGAGTCAACGAGAGCCTGTCAAATCTTCGAGTTATTATGTTATGTGTGTGGTGTGTGTGTGTGTGTTTATGTTTGTGTGATGGTACATCTTTTCATCACCTTCATCCAAAAGGTATTGACAAAATAAATGATCGAATGCTTATTTACATTTATTTATTTATCTTAAGTGGGTTTTAGGACCTTATTCAATGCAGTAATGTTCAGTGATTGTCGTTTTTGATGAAGAGCATCGTAAAGTCATAGTAAATACTAATATATATTATCATTCACATATGTATTGAGACGGAAATATTTGTTACGTGCACATTGAATAAACAGATTAAGTTGGAAAAGGGAGTTTTGGTTGACCCCAACCAAGAGAGAAGTTTTTGTCAAAGAAAAGGTTATAGAAAGAAAGGGCTACAAATTACCGTGTAGGTTTATAAACCTTGGAAAGTTTTTCAGGCGGATTATAGTGATATGGTACGTTGCCATATTTGTTTTGTAAGGCTATTTCTTGAACCAAGTAGATTGTTTATAACAGTAAACCGCAGCTTAACACTTTGCTGAGATATTGTGCACATTATGTCAAACCCTTTCTGGAGCTACACCTTTTAAAGGAAAAAGGCCTGTATATATGTATGTATGTATGTATGTATGTATGTATGTATGATGTATGTGGGTGTGTGTTTGGAAGTTTAAGTGTCTGTCCTAAACTTTGGTTGCTCTCATGTTTTTATGTAAATATAAACATGAGTACTTTGTTTGAATGCTGAGTGTAATCGTGTAGATTTGTGTGTGTGTATGTATGTATGTATATATATACACATATATACTATATATGTATGCATGTCTATATGAATATGTAATAACCAAGATAATACTATTTGGTTATCCTCTATAATTAATGCAGTTGCGGGTCCTTGCAAAGTAAGGACCAGCCCTCACACCATGTAAGGGTGTTTAACCTCGACCCGCTCGATACCTTTCTCGTTCGTCCCTCGGGTCAACACAACACGGGGAGGGCATCTTTGCCCTTTCCAACCTTTTCATTCTTCTCTTTTTCCTTTTTGTTTTGTTTACTTGTAGTTGTAGTTTTGGGCTGTGCTTTCTTCCTTTTGGTTGTGTTTCGGTTATGTGTCTTATGCACAAACACTGGGATCTTGTATTTACTCACTAGTTTGACCTGTATGTTGATTAATATGCTTAGGCCTGTCTCCTATCGATGACAGTCATTCTTTGAATAGTACTCTTGTATATATATATACTATATATTATATTATAGTATATATTATATATATAATTATATATATATATATATATATATATTATATATCATATATATATAAGTGTTTTACAGCATACCTATACGTAAATATAAAGGCAGGTTAAACTACTACCTTAACCTCCCCGAAAAAGTATAGTGTATGAATTGGATTTTATTACTAAGTATACGTATAATTTATCTCACAATATATTGGAAAGTGCGAATGGCGCATAAAACTCATTCGTTACACTTACGCATGACTCAGCATTTCATGGTTTTGAAAGTATTGAATTACGTAATCCCTTTCACTCACTCACTCACTCCCCTCCCCCGCCCTCCCACCCCCCCATCCCCATCCCCAATTCTGGCCAGGTTCCCCATCATTCGGTCCCATAACTTCCCTATAGCCTAGCGTTAAAGAGCCCCTCCCAGTTCGGTTTCTACCTCCTGAGGTATTGTTGTAACTTGCTAAGGCCGTTTACGTCATATTTAATTTTTGGGGGATTGGATTATTATGACCCAAGTATTCTAATGAATAGAGTCAGTCTGCAAAAGCATAAAAACACAAGTCAGGTTTAAGTAAGATTTGATAGAAGGTTAACTGAAATATTTGATGGACTCCCATAATTATGCACCATCTGTATTGTATGAACATTTATAGTAACTTTCGTCCGCTTCAGCAGTAGAACCTCCAGTCGAACTGGAGAAAGTATATTCATTTTATTAATAATAGAGAAACTTCCTTTACTTTACCATATGTATTTATATTTCAAACACGTGTAAGTCAGTCATGTTCAGTTGCCCAGTTTTGATTAAGATTATTTTGTATTGATGCTTCCTATTTCATCTGATAGATGTATGTCTATATTGCTTGTTAATCATCTACAAGAAGACATTTTTCTGCATATACATACATACTACATACTATATACATACATGGTGTTTGCGCATGGACGTGTTTGCTTGACGAATGTTGGTCAAAAAGTTGGTTAGTATCATGCATTCATTTTTTTTGGAAAGTTTCATGATAAAGCTATGATATGTCTAAGTGTTTTTAACCTTTCTGCTTCCTTCTTTGGAGTTCTGCTCTCCATTGTGGTCTTTGGATGCTGACTCCCATCTCAAACTCCAGGATAGACTCATGTCATCAGTTAAGTTTATTTTGCAAACTCTTAATGTTGTCTTGTGCCAAAGACCTAAAGTGGGTTAATTATTTGTTGCATAACATTTACTACAACGGCAAACATCCCCTGCGCCCTTCTTACCTGCTCTAGCTGTTTTTGCTCACAACACTGGGCAGGTTTCTGCTGCAGACAGTGTGGCGTAGTCTAGCGTCTGGTTTCCAATTATTCAGTTTGATAAGAGTGTTATTTTGGCTACAGCTAAAATATGCATAGTTTGCCTAGTGCAGTTCTGGGATCTTTTGTTCTCCAAATATTTAAGCGAGCCAATTCCTTCCTGCTCTCTGTGGACAACTCTTGAATATCAGGTGATTGGTTCCGTTTTCTGTTCCGTCATATTTATTTATTTATCACCTTTTCCTATACCTCGGTTTATAATCTGTTGACTCTTGGTCACCTTTTATTTTTTATTTTATTTTTTTACCATACTCGAAACTGCCTGCACCCGCTATGTCAAATTGGGTTTAGCGTTAAGCAGAAAGTGTGATGAAATTGAGAAGTTAAGAGGTCACTGTATATATATATATATATATATATATATATATATATATATATATATATATATATATATATATATATAATTATAATATATATATATGTGTGTGTGTGTAATGAAGTAGATTGTTCATGTATCAAAGCAGTGAGATATATCTTTCACATGTGAACATGTGATAAAGAGAGAGAGAGAGAGAGAGCACAACGTGTCAGTGACCAAACCGGGAAGTTGTTTCACTGATCCATATTAAAGCTAGGATTTTGAAAGCTTCCGTCCATAGAACCATAACCATGTTGTCGGCAAAATTTAATGTCATCTGTTAAAGAAAACTCTCAAGTTCATTATCACTTTCAAAATACATCTTCTAACGAGAGTATGAATGCGCATCTTTGCAATCTTTGAGGCAGCAATGCAAGTTAAATAAGATCGTGTTTTTCATAGTGCATTTGGAAAATGTTCTTAAAATAGTAATATATATATATATATATATATATATATATATATATATTTATATATATATGTGTGTGTGTGCGTGTGTGTGTGTGTTTGTGTTTTTGTGTGTGTGTGTGTTTTTGAGGACCACATGGCTTTCTATGTAAATAGGACAAACGTTAATATACGCGTGTCAATAAATATGTACACATACACACACATATATGTATTACATATGTATAATGTACACGTGTGTACATATATGTATACTTATATAATGACACGCTTACATTAACGTTTGTCCTATTTACATAAAACGCCTTAAGGTCTTCAAATACATTTTCTAAAGAACATTTCCGAAATGCATTATTAAAAACATGTTTTTAGTCCCATTACTTTCTCAAAGTCACCACAAGATGTCATTACAGGACTGAGGTTTCGCCAAACATCGAAGAGTTCATGTTTCGCTTTTATACTATTTTTCCTTGCGCGATTGGGAGTGTACACAATCAATGGAATAATAGGGGGAAAAATATTAACAACACTGCTGTGTTTACATCTTGCTACTGCCAGAACGTTATATATTATTCGCAATAAATACTGCCGTGAAATTTCGTCTCAGAGAGAATGATTTTGAATATTTATCCGAAAGCCTGCGAATCTTTAACCCCGAATTTCGTTTTTTTCGGTTCAGTGATTAACATGCGCTGATTGAGATTTACCGAAGTGTTGCAAATATCTGTGTTTATCGCATCGAGTCGCTTGGCGAGACAGCAGCATTATACGAGTGTTCCTTTGCCAAACGTTCTTTTGATATATATATATATAGATATAAATGTATGTATACACACACACACACACAAATATATATACTATATAAAATATATATATATATTATATATATATATAAAAAGTATGTATACCACACACACACACACACACACATATATATATATATATATATATATATATATATAGATATATATATATATATATATATATATAATTATGTATACACACACACACACACACACACCTATATATATATATATATATATATATATATAAAAAACTAAAAAATACTTCCCTAAAAATACTTCACTCAAAAAGTCGATATGTTGCCAATACATATAGTAATGTATCAAGTAAAGTCACTTGCATATCTCAGAAACTTTTTAACGTAATGTGATTCTCTGCTTTACAATGGAAATTTAGCAATGATTTTTGTTTTCGCAGTTATTCATCCATTCTTCGCTAAATTAAAGGCAATAATTCAGATGAGTTTGCCATTTAGGAATCTCTGACTGTAAATCTTTTCAAAAGTAAAGCCATTTAGTAAGGTTTGTTATAACAGATATTTGTGAATTGTTTCTACGTAACTGTGATCTCTTATAAAGTTCGATCTTATAAGAAGACCGATTACTTGATTAATGAAAAGTAAGAGAGAGAGAGAGAGAGAGAGAGAGCAGTTGGAAGGAAATTCTTAAAGTTCTCACTTAACACATCTGACTAATTAGATTTGAAATATAGCATCGTAGTGTTGTTATGCATTATTGCACCACCACAATGCTTTAGCTCTTTATTATACCCAGCGTGTATTACCTTTTATTCGTTTATTATTATTTTATTTGTTTTGTTTTGTTTTGTTTTGCTTCAGTAACTAGGAAGCCTTACCAAAAGAATGATGAGGCTTCACTTCCGGAACCAGATGGTGACGTCCTACTGCCGTTTGCGGTTGGTGTAATTGATGCCTTTCAAATGAGATTTCGGAATAAGCTCTGTCTTTTGTGAGCGTTACTTGGTTTCCTACTTGTAATTAAGGGTTACTCGCCACGTCGTTAAAAAAAAAGTCAGTCTGAGATAATCGTAGAATCAAGTGGCCGCCTGTGTTTTATTATACGGAATTAAAGCCGTCATTATCAAACATTTGCGATGGAGTTGACTGGGTCTGTTGTGAAGTTTACTTGAAAATGACCTTTAATGAATTCTTGTGGCCACTTGACACACATTTCTCTCAGTTTTGAGAGAGTTAGTTTTGATAGGTATGTACTATGATAATACTATATGATAAGCGAAAAAGGGCAGTCAGGTTCCTTCTGCATATAAAAGGATTTAAATTTAGTCTAGTGATGCTCATGCCACGAAGCCTGTCCGCTGATGCTACAAAGTTTTTCTATTGTTTTATCCCTGCGTTTTACACACACATACACATATGTATGTGTG
>NC_061087.1:3830116-3870116 GCF_015104395.2 Macrobrachium nipponense
GTAATTACACATTTATACATTTTTACTTTCTTAAAATGTAGTTTGACCGAGTTTTTCATCTGATTTGGCTAACGTGAATAAGTGCCGCACCTGTCATCCTCGGTTGAATAGTGAACATTTGCTTGCATGTATTAATGGATGTGTGTGTGTATGTATAATTCTGCAGGTTTCATGATCCGAAGGGGCACGATGGGCCAAGTTTAATTACGATAATGAAATGTAATCGACCGGAAAGTACTTAAATAGACCATCTTGCTCACACTCCAGTTTAATTATAGATATAGTCCCTTCTACAGAGTGGTAAAAATCTATAATAATTGGGAACGTTAACGGCATTCTTAAATATGTGTCAGAATTAAAGTTTTCGTAGTGGAGTTGGGGAAAAGTGAATTTAGATCATCATTGTGAGGAGAGAGAGAGAGAGAGAGAGAGAGAGAGAGAGAATGGCTCACCGAAACTTCTGTGCTAATGACTTTACTTTCCGCAATTTCCCAAACGGTTAATGGTAATCTTAAGGGCGATTAATGTCACAACTTAGGCTGTGTTTATTTGAACCTGAAGTGGAACTAAGTATAGAAAAGAAAAAGGAGAGGAAGGAGGAGGAGGAGAAGAGGAGTAGGAGGAGAAGGGGGTGGGAGGAAGAAGAGGAAGAGCAGGAGGGAGACGATGGAGAAGTATGAGTATTTGGAGCAATAGTAATCAGAGAACTGCAATGGTATCAGCACTCGATTCTCTGGGGAGATTCGCTACTTACTTTGAACCTCAAGACGTCGAAGGCGACAGCTCTCTCCTCACAGCAACGCTCTTGTGATGATCCACTTACCGTGATGAGTTTATTCTCTCTCTCTCTCTCTCTCTCTCTCTCCTTTGATCATAAAACCATTCTGTCGCTACCCTATTCATGGAAATGGTTGCATTTTCTTGCAGTTCATTTGATCATTTTGCATGGCAGATTATTCTCAACTCTCTCTCTCTCTCTCTCTCTCTCTCTCTCTCTCTCTCTCTCTCTCTCTCTCTCTCTCAGGTTATGTAACTTGTCGCGCTGTTGCTACTCCATTCACGGAAATTTATGCCTTTTCTTGCCGTTCATTTGATCTTTGTGCATAGCAAATTATTATCATCATCTCTCTCTCTCTCTCTCTCTCTCTCTCTCTCTCTCTCTCTCTGTCTGGTTACATTACTTGAATGTCTGGCAGTTCTCTCTGTGATGTTGTAACCTGTCCCAATCGCTTGATTTCCAGGCCATTCATGGAACTCTTGTTTGTGTCTTCGTGTTTAGGCTGTTTGTCAAAGGAGATCACCTCCTGACAGTTTAAGCTTAAATGATACACCAGTATATGAGTGATCACATTCAGTATTACTAATGTTTAAGTCATAGCTCTCTATCTCTCTCTCTCTATCTACTTTTTCCTCTATTATCATGTTTTTCCATGTTGACTCCAGCTACCTCTGTCTAGCTCCAGAATTTTTCCCACGCTCTGTCTCTTTTGTTTTGAAATTTTCTTGTGCGCTCTCTCTCTCTCTCTCTCTCTCTCTCTCTCTCTTTACTCCAAACTTTTCCAGCGCTCTCTCCGTCTCTCTCTTACTCTAAATTATCCCTCACTTTCTCTTTACCTCATCTGCTTTAGATTTTGGCTTGTGTTTTCCACTTTTTTCCCGCTAAATGTTCCCGCGTGCCCTCCGCTCTCTCCCAAAGCAAAAGCTTCCTTGTTTACGTGCGATGAACTTGTCTGTGGTAGTTCCTCAGGTCAAGTTTTTTAAAAAGAACAATCTCTCTCTCTCTCTCTCTCTCTCTCTCTCTCTCTCTCTCTCCTGGTTTTTGTTCCACGAAAATGACCCTCGAACAGGTTATGAAAGTGTGGGCATTTTCGGGGTCCAGTGGTTTTGGGGTAAGTTTTTTGAACCATATTTGAAGGAAAAATTCTCTTGCATTGTAATCTACATTGATTAGTGCTGAGGGCAATTATGGATGCATCGTTATTCACCTTGAGTAAAACACTAATGTATATAATAAGCCATTTTTCATATTGCGGAACTTAGGAAATAAATGTAGTATAAAAGGGACCAAAGTGAAAGGTTAGTATCATTATCAAATGCATACTTTACATTTCAGTAATTGAAGGTTCCGTCCAGAGTCGTAATCTGTTTATCCTTCTCAAATCCCCATCAGTATCACCGACCCATATCAGAGCGTTCTCCCATTCTGAGCCCCCACGACCCTACCTCATCCCAGTCCCCATTTTCCAGGCAGACGGCGCATCGTCGTCGTCTAGCCCCATTCTCTCGAAGCGCTTCGACCTTCCGGCCAATTACCGTTAATTTAAAGCAGCTGCAAATCCAACCCGGGGACAAATCCATAGCACCACACCTGTCTGGGGAATCTCCGCTTGCAGGAAACGAAAACCTAAATGGAGCCGCGTCTTCTCGTTCTCTCGTTTCCAATACGACTCTCCTTTTTACGAGGTCTCGTTACGTATTACTGACGTGTTCCGATGGGGCGTGTGAGGGAAGTGCTTCCTTGGTTGGGGGGGGGGGGGGTGGTTGGCAGGGGAGGAGGGGAGTGAGGGGAGTGCATGGGAGGACGAAAAGGGTAGCAGAAGGGAGTGAGTGAAGTGATGCATTGCCCTCATTAACGTAATTATAACTGCGGGCTGTGGCGTCACAATGAGGTATTTCAATCCATTCCAGGACATTTCATTACAAGGAATAACAATTACGGCGAGAGATAATGACCAGCATTTTGCAGTCGATGATGGTGCGCGCTTCCATTCAGATCTTGCACTCGCACATTCCCCACCTCTCATCTTCTCTGTTCATCTGCCTCTCGGTTTTCTCTGTATGAAAATTTGCATACAGATGTATCTAGTGTGTATGACCGGATACAGTCATAAATCCATACATATTGATGTCATCTCCATTTTTACGAGAGAGAGAGAGAGAGAGAGAGAGAGAGAGAGAGAGAGAGAGAGTCGTGACATCTGATCTCAGAACTGAACCATAGCATCTTTGCTATCAAATCATTGGTTATATATTATAATGACGTCCCATGTGTTGCAGCATGACTCTCAGAAAAAACCACATTAACCTTTCATATTAATGATATATATATATATATATGTGTGTGTGTGTGTGTGTGTGTGTGCGCGTGCGCGTATACTGTATACACACACACACACGCACGCACGTACGCGCACACACTCACACACACATATATACATATATATATATATTATATATATATATATATATATATATATCTATATATGTGTGTGTGTGTGGGTGTGTTGTGTGTGTGTGTGCGCGCATGTATGTATGTATGCATATGTATACACCCATCTATATATACTGTTATGATTGCTGTATATATATGAGTATATATATATCTATATATATATAATATATATAGATATACTATATATAGATATATATAGATATCTCTCTCTCTCTCCTCTCTCTCTCTCTCTCTCTCTCTCTCTCTCTCTCTCTCTCTTCCTCTCTATTATATATATATATATATATATATATATATATATATATATATATATATATATATTATATATATATGAACAAGATGTTTAACCATGATTGAGGAGTCAAATTCCACGTAAAGATGAGGTAAAATCAGCAATAGTTCATTGCGAACGCATGGCAATTATTCCAACCACGACAGTAGAACTAGGATACCATTGACGGTCGGTTAGTGCATATCATAATGTTATAAAGCTATTCATAGATTTCCTGATCCATTCTTTCTGAATTTCCTGTTCCCTTCTGTTTCTTCTTTCGAATGAATACTATATTGTTTGGAAGCTTGAATTACAAGTCAGTGGCCCCCGTGGACTTGTTCCATATGAATAGGGTTCGCCTTCAGAATAATAATAACTTATAAGAATGTAAAGACCTACATTTAGAAAAGTTTTGCATCCGTCTTTAGATCGAGCTTTACGATTGAGCAATGACACCTACGAAAAGAGAAAGCTTGGCTCTGGAAACACATGGTTCAGCCCAACCACACTTGCGGTATCTGGGAACAATGTCTGGGAGCATTGTGAGTGTTTCCTTACTTTGCTTGCATGACGCGTAGGTATAGGTATGCTTTGCTACTCAAGTTACTTAGGGCTTCGTGCGAAAATAATCAGAGAATACATTCATGCACACGCGCACAAACATACGTGTGTGTGCTTGCATGTATTTATGTACGTATGTATGTATAAAAAGAGAGATAGCGTATTTTTTTGCTCTGGCGTACATATTTACTCTGTCAAGGTGACATTGAGTGTACTTTTGTTCTTTGGCACAAAGGAAGGCCATGGCGGATAAGAATAACGACCGTTTTGTATTTTTACTCAGCAAAAAAACCCATCATATTTCATGGCTGTTTCTAATGCAAATAAGATTCGCTAATAGGTTTGCAACAAACAAACATCGTGTGAGTCACCATACCATCTTCAGTATTTTGTCTGTAATCAATACCTTTGTGTACAAGAAAGAAAAACACACATGCGAGAGGTAGTGTTTGGCATATTTAACATAATTGATGCACTATAAGACATCTGTCAACAATAACTTTTAAAGAAATCTAATAAGAAATACAGATTTTAAAAACAACAAGGATGGTAAGAACACATAAAAGTAAAAGCAGTAATGTATTGACATAAAACATTACCAGTTATATAATCATAATAGTTTTATATAAAAACCCATAATTTTCTATTGAGAAACAAATTCATTAAGAACTGACCTTAAAGTCAGGTTAAAAGTATAAAGATTAAAGACTATTAAAAAAAACGGGCACACATTTTGAAGTGTAATGGATTCAACAGGATATGCTAAAATCCATGGCCTAAATAATTCAGGATATATAGTAATTATATTAGGTGTGATATAGCACCACACTTAAGTCGGGAGGGGGCCACTGATAATTATTTTCGTCCATAGAATTAAGTGCTGATGATCTTTCACAGTCAATAATTGTCGGAAATGGCAGACTAGGAAAACGGAAATGACACTTCATTGTTATATGGGATGCAGGGCGTTATAATGAATGACGTCCAGTCCATTCCAGCCACGACAGGGTCAGTACTTTCGTTGGAGAGTAAGTTTGTGTTATTCTTCTTTTCATAGTTACTGTTTCCTTGTTCGCATATTAACGATCTGTGTATTATGTCTTTACCATTTTTTCTGATAAGACCAAGAACTGCCTGAAATCGTTCATAGTGTTGATGCTTGTAGCTAAAATTTTGAGCAGTGTCTTTTCTGTATGCAGGATGCTAAATAGCACCTTACGTAAAAGGAAACTGGCATGAACTGCATTGTGCCATGTATAATATGTAGTTTATTTACAGTCTGATCTTGGTTTTGGCGGTAGGAATTTGAGGGTAACTTATTCACACATATAAACAGTATCTTTTCATTATCTAATGTATTATTAAAAATAACTACTGATAAACATTTTTACTTTACAAATAGGAATAACGATTATATTTTCAGATTTGTAATGCACCTTTTGTTTGAGATTCCCATCAATTACTAATCAAATACTCGTCACTTTAAGGGCCATTATCTTAATCTTATTCGTCTATGTATACTTGTCTTTTCAGAGGTTCTACTGAGTTTTGCGTACAATTTCCACTATATTTTCCCCCTATCGTGGGTTGGTCGCACAAGGCCGCGTATTGTGTACTGGAAAGTAGTTCGCTAGTTTTGTTCGTTCAGCTGATGATTACTCGTTCGTGATGTTAGGGAATCGTGTTTGGTAGTTTAACGTCAAGGACAGGCAGTGCAGTGTAGAGCAGAACCAAAAAGCAGTGAAGCAGTGTTTTGTAGTACTGTGAAATTGCTCTTATTATAGGCATCTGAAGCATGACAGTTGCTCTTTCTCTCTGTCTCAGACACACCACACACACACACACATACACACCCATTTCTTCTCGTGCATATTCAAGAGCAAGAAGGTTCTCATCGACAGCTTCAGTATTATTCCGTATCGGTGTTTTCTTAGCTGATAGCCCCATTAACCGTGAAGGCACGTAAATTTGAATTATTGCTTGTGTAGACAACAATATTGCGCATATTTGCATACAATGGCTTAATGCCAAAGCAGCATTTGGTGTCATTCATCCCTTTATCATGAACTGCGCATCTATTTCTCCAGGCTATTGTTAAATGAACCCACCCATCACCGCCCCATACTTTTAATGAGTTCCGGATGTTGCTATGGAGAGGATACCAAACAGGAGATACGGGAGAGAAATTTTTGGAAATGCTGAAACGCCATCATTATTATCAGTGGTCTCTATTATTTCCCCTGCTGTGTTTACTTCGACCCATGTGCGATATGTCAGTGATTATAGGAAATATCCTACGTATCTTGTGGTTACTTCTTCCTAAACTTTTAATTTTTATTTATCAATAACATTTTAATTTTCTAAACAGTTCATTTCTATTTCCTTATAACTGTTTATTTTGATAAATGGTTTGCCTATTTATATTAGTTACTGGCAGATAGCGAAACCAGGCATTTCACGAACTGCCTGAAATTTCAGGCAGATAGCGAAACACACTTAGGGTCATTTGATCCCCCAGGGGCTAGTAACCCCTGAGGGATCAAATGACCCTAAACACGGCGAACAGTGTAGTTTGAGTCACCGTTTCGCTGTGTTTAGTACTAGCCCTGCGGGGATCAGTCCCTAAGTGCATTTCGCTATCTGCCTGAAATATCAGGTAGTTCGCGATATGCCTGGTTTCGCTATATTCCTGTAACATATATATTTGTCTATTCACAACTGAAGGGCAAAGGGATCTTACTGGTAGAGAAGAAATGAGTGAATGCTTCCGTGTTTGCAAGCAGCCAATAATTATTGCTCCGAAATAACCAGGAGAGATGAATTTAATCTCTGGACAGGCTAACTGACGGACACAACAACCATCGAGTCATCCGTTCTATTCGAACCGTTTCCTTCTCATCTATCCTTAGTCTGCGTATTTAGTTGTATGACATTACTCCTATTTTTGTAGATTCCGATTTGGGTTTGTTTAGTTTGAAGACAAAACGTCTGCGACTGCGCAGTGCTTCTATCGACTGCCTGCATTTGTTGAGTGAGCAAAAACCTACGTGATGAACTGACTGATTCGGTTCACCAAACTGATGTCTTGACAAAAATGGGCCTTGATATCGGAAGCATTCACCTTGCTAACATAGTTTGTACGTAAAAAGAAACGAAATAAGAGAATTTTACTACAGATAATATTCATGAGACTCATACTCATTGCTTCTAAGTGCTCCCTTGACTTTGATCCTTGAATTGTAAACAAAAGCTGGAAATAATGGCGAAGCATTTCACGCTACTAGATTATCAGTGGACGAAAAAAAACACCAAAACTAACCAAGCGAATTAGAAGGGGAATGGTGACGGAGAGGATATTGCAAAAGGCGAGAATTTTGACTTTTATGTGGAAACTGATAAATTTTGAGTCGTTCCAGATCTGACTTATTCACGCGGATCAGTGGATGTCTTACATGCCATGATTTTAGGAATGTTGGGTTAAATCGCCCATTCACAAACTCTTACTTATATATATCATGTCATTTTTTAAAAAAATGATTGCGTTCCTGCCCTTCATTAAACTCAAGATTCCCAGCGAAATTGGTTATTTTTTAAATTATTGAATTCAAGCTGGGTTTACAGTGGAATCTGGGAAGATTATCAAAGTAATGTCACATTTCTGATTTGTTTAAGACATTCGTGAACTGGACTAACATTGAATGAACGTTGATCTCCTTAAAGTGGCCATGTTAAAAAATACAGGAAATAAGAGTGCAGAAAGATAAAGATGCCGAATTCCAAAGCATTCAAAACAGTCAAAGACAAGCTTATGCAGGAAGCCTTTGGAGGTTTCCCTTTTGATTCAAGCCGCTTATTTATTCGTTGAGCTTTGTCATGCAACATTTACAATGTGATTATTATAATTCTTCTCAACCTAAAGCAATTTCCATTTTTGAGTCATTGGCATTAACTACATGTAGTATTCTGTCATTCCATTGTTAGCATGGTCAGCTGACAACCCCTGAAGCCAAAGAAAAATGATTTTGTATTTCTTGTTCATACAAGACTACAATGCAAATTAAGATGTTTAGAGTGATTTGCGAACTCTCGGGGACAAGTAGTGGCCAGCAAAATCACTCCAAAGAATAATCGGTTAAAAAAAAAGACGTTGAAATATGCAAATCTGTTAGAACGCGTAAATATTTTAATATATTTAATATGCTTTGGGTGTAAGCATGCCCGCATTTTTGCCCTCCGATATTCTTCGTCGATAATACCTCTTTATAACATGTCATTGAAGATAGAACTTGATGGGATGTGATGGGATTCTTCATACCATTTTCATGGGTAGGAAGGATTGGGCGAGTTACATGAAATTCATTTGGCATAAACCATTTTATTGAAATACGGTTCAAATGTCGGCAGTGTTGCTTTTTTTTTTTACCTTTAACTTCTCCGGATAGACTTCAGTCTCATAAAAAGTAATTGCCAAATCATGGTTTTTTTTAATCATTCTTGTTCCTTGCTATGTAGATGAAGATGTTCTTTGGGAAAATGATTTCATATTACACGTGATGTAATATAAAATGAAATAAAAACTCTCTCTCTCTCTCCTCAGTTCGTCCATCTCTCCGCTTCATCGTCTCTCTCTCTCTCTCTCATATGCTTCTCGCTCCACTTAGCTTTTTTTTTGTGTTAGATTCGAGTGGACTTGACAGATTTCTTTAAGACAGAGATGAAAGGAAAAATAAATCTAACGTAAAAAATGCTCCATGTTCACCCATGCAACGTATTCTCCTTTTCACGGTCGAAGGCTTCTACGGAGAAAACGTGTTCATCAGTGTCCGATTATAACCTTGAACCAAGTGTGAAAGACATTCTCCGACGTTTGTTTCTTTTCCTCTATAATTTTTTTATAATGTTTTGTGGGGTTGTTTTGATGTATGTAAATGAGGTGTTGTTACTGGGGTATTTACATCTGATCGTGTGGGGAAACTCCTCAGTATTTTCAGTATCAATTTTCAGTATCGTTGAATTGATACAGAAAAGAGCCTTCTCATTGTTTCTTCAAGAACAAGACAGTACGCCATGCGTATGCCCTATACAAATCGCATGTTGCTCAAAAACCATAGCAGTCAATGGTCTGTCGATGGATCTCAAGCTTACAGAAAAACCCATATCTTAAACATATTTGTGCAATCTATAAGAATTTTACCATGCATATCCACTCTTGCTAATATTTACTAGTGTACCTCATAACTTTATCATCACCTTTGAAGAAAATCCTTTTGGTAAGGAAGAGTTGAATCGATTTGCACAGGAAAATACGATAAAGAAACATAGAGAAATGATTCAATTTGTATAGACAGGATCTAACCCGATATATGGGATTGGTGATCGAACCCAAGGTCAGGAATGCTTTAAGAAGACAGCAATTGAATCTTTATAGTCATGAATGAATCCCGCGTTTGCTGTACTTAAAGGAATAAAATGTGTGTGTAGGAAAACACGAAATTTTAGAAATTAATCTTCGATTATTGCTTTACTTTGAAATTACAGATTTGAGATTCTTAAGTGCTACAAAGGCTGCTAACGAAACCCAGAAGGTCTGATGGCAAAACGACTTGTTCTAGTATATAACCTTGATCATATGTACTAGATACTACGAGAGTTAGAAGAGTTTTACAGCTTGTCATTTGTGATGCTTAATGTTAATAATCTGTAGCCAAAGAGTTTTTGGATTTTGTACATGAATTTAGTCCTGTCAGTTTTCGACAAATAGAATGTAGTAGGAAAAAGGAAATGTATGATTAGGGTCTGCTCATGTACAATTCAGCATGGTTGTGTCCTCGCGTGAGCTGTTGCAGTGCAAACTTGAATATTCTGTGATTTTTTGCAGTTCTGTCCCAGACGATTACGTTTCTTGCCCTCTCAAATTACTCCAAATACTGTTTTCAAGGCTTAGTACTGAATCACCTTCTGTTTTGTTCTTTTCTGAGATCTGAAGTTTTATTTAGCGAGGGACTTTTGTTAAATACGTGCGATACTGCGGTTAGTCAACTTGTGGCCCTAACTTACAGATAGATAGTATTAGATAACCAGGGTTTATATTTCCTGTTATTTTTTCATTTCTCGCAAGTTTCGGCCGACTTGATAATTAAATCTTACTTGCCTTTTTATTTGCAATTTAAATAGAGAGCACAGGGCAAAATGAAAAGTATGATTTGACCTACTTTGTAACAATAAGTGGCAAGTTACGGCAAATCATTGCATGATGCAGGAACTTCTGCTGTGATAGCTACGTGACTAGAAATTTTTGTGACCTACACATGTTTTATCCCGCGCGTTATTGGATTTTGCAGTCCTATGAACCTGATTTTGTTTCAGGATTACTGTTTTATTCAGGAGATTATATACATTGTAAAGTTATTAGCTGTTTTTAATAGCCTAATTTTGTGGCTTTCAGCTCGACCGAAAAACTGTGGACGTTGTCGATAGTTAAGGTTAATTGCAAATTTCATAGATAACACTTTGTAGAAAAAAATGCGGTTTTCTATAATAGTTTAAAAAAAAGTTGGTTTGTTCCTCTTGTAAGTTTTACACATTTAATTCTGCCTTTTTTATTGTGGTTATAATGCAATTTGCAATTCATTACTCACGCAAGACATACTTCCTTACCAGTATCCCATCGCCATCACACCAAGTCAAGAATTGGGGAGGGACTGATTGACATCACAGGAATGATAGAAAGCAGGCATGCCTCAAGCCATATTTGTTCGGCCATGACAAACAGTCGTTGTTTTTACAGTGAAAATATTTGTTGGTCATACAGAACAAACTTACGGACAAGAAATAAATTTTCGTAAATAGTAATGCCTAGAAATATTTATGCCATTTGCGAACGCTGTTTGTTAGTAAACAGATCGAACAGTGAAAATATGAGCTGAGTTCGGCAGTTATAAAAGAATTCTGACTTCATATACGTTTGTTTGCCCTTACTACCTCCAGTTTGATAACCACTGTAAAACAATGTTTGCACAAAAGTAGCTACGAACGTATGCACACGCGTACAAGTGTATGCCCTCTCCGTAGATAGTTATGTCTAACAATAGTCAACAATTCCTGACCATAATATCTCATCATGTTCATAGTGTGTTCTCTGTGTGAGATCACTTTTAACGAGTGATCTCTTCATATACGTTATTCAAATGCGCACGAGCGCGCATGTTTACAAACCATATTCACTTGAAGAATCTCGGGTTAAAGCAAAAGAATCAGCTACGTGAAGTATAATTTTCTGGTATCCTGGCACGACAGAAACAAAACAATTTCTATGCTTCGTTTCTTGAGTTACGTGGAATAAGAACGAAAATGAATTTCTTCATAATTCTGTGTCATCAATGGTATTGACACGGAAAGCTACAGATTATTCGTGAAATTTTATAGGAAAAAAATATTTTGATCTTTACCTTCTTCTTAAGAAGGATCGCATCCACACCTTCAAGATAAGCTCAGATATTGCACATGGCATCCGGACGCGGACCTCTCTCTCTCTCTCTCTCTCTCTCTCTCTCTCTCTCTCTCTCTCTCTCTCTGACGCCGTGTGATTCCCCTTTTAGGGATGGCATGAGAACTCTTCTGCCAATAAGTAACTTGTCTCGCTTCAGAGCGTCTTCTCTCGTCCTTTGCAATTGCTATCCGAAATATTCGCTTCCTAGGTGATCTAGCTGTTATGGTAAACAAGTAATTTCTCGTTTAGAAAGTTTCAGTCATTGAAACTCTTACGTCAGGCTAAATATGTGAATGATTACGGATCGCTCCCGGCTACTGCCTGTCAGTCCACGCAGCTCTAGTACTTGGTGAGGTTTAAAGAAAAAAAAAAAAAAATGCGCCGAAATTGACTCTTCAATACAGCGTATAATGCTGTATGAGCCGCGGCCCACCAAACTTTCAGCCACGCCCCGGTGGTGGGCTGGCCTATAGCGTTGCCAGCCGCACGATCACTGCTAAATTTAACCTTGAATACATTAAAAACTACTGAGTCTAGAGGGCTACAATTTGATACGTGTGATGATTGGAGGGTGGATGATCAACATATTTATTTGCAGCCCTCTAGCCTCAGTAGTTTTTAAGATTGAGGGCGGACAGTAAAAATGTGCGGACGGTTAGACAAAGCCATCTCAATAGTTTTCTTTTACAAAAAGATAAAAGGGCGATCGTTAACAACCCTACTCCCTCCATTTTAATTTGCCGATGAGCCCGAAGGCTGTTCCCTTTGGGCGTAATTCCAAATAAAGGAAAAACTCCCATTTAGTGAAAATAACGAATCAAAGGATATAATTATGTACGTATATATGTATATATGAATATGTGTGTGTTTGTATGTATGTATATACATATCTATATATATCTATATATATATTTCTATCTATCTATATATCTATCTATATCTATCTATCTATCTAATATATATATATAATATATATATATATATATAAATATATATATAGATATAAATTTATATACACACACACACACAACACAAACACACGCACACTACTCTGGGGACCGACCGACAGACAAACAAGGAGGCGGAGGGAGAAGAGAGAATGAGGAGAGGAAGCAATTCTACCTCTCCGCATCAGCTGAAACAGAAAACCCAAGTTGTTGAAGTTGAAAATTGCAGAGCAAGGGATAATGGAACCCTAATCTGTCAGTCTCCGCACATCCGGACTTGCATTTACAACTCGTAAAAGATTTTGAGGCTATCCGAAATTAGACACCATTCTCAAGCTTCGTCGACATATACAGAGGGAGGTAGGGGCGGTCTTGGAGGAAAAGGAACTAAAGGGGCCTTTTAAAAGGGACACTCTCCTTACAGCAGGAAGAGAGGGGGGGAAAAAAAGCCAGAAAAGAAAGAGAGAAGAGAGGTCACAACAGAAGAATGGGGCAGGGACTCTCTCCTTCTCTCTCGCTCTCTTCTCTCTCTCGTCTCTCCCTCTCCTCTCTCTCTCTCTCTCTCTCAAGACGTTAGCAGTAGCAAGAGAAGACTTCTCATTTTCTTTTTAACTGTGTGTATCAGTATTCTTTGAAGAAAAATAAAGTTCGATTTATTCAGTGCACGTGGCATTGCATAGCAGGTAATATGAGATGATATCATTATAAAATCAATACTGTAGACTTTTCTGACTTTAAGTAATGTGTTTGTGGTAACATTGTGGTTTTATGCAGCAGTATGCCTCTTGAAATCTTCTGTTACGATAAAAAAAGGAGTTAATAGTCGCTAGTTTTAAAGCAAATTTTCATTTTATTCATGAGTATGAGAAAAGTTAGTCGCTGAAGTTTTTTTTGTGTGTGTGTGTGTGTGTGAGCGCGCTGCCATACAAGGGCTTGGCGACTTTTGTTCTGTATATTTTTCCCATAGAAAATCTAAATATCTTACACGCATGCCTACATAATTTAACTATGGTGTATTAAGAAATAAAATATACACATATACCAAATGAACATAAAATTTTATTTTCTGTAATATTATCAGGAATCGTGGACCTTAGCTCATAATTCCATATGAATGGCAATTTCAACTCAGCACAAAATTGCACAATGGAGCGTATGGGAAAAGCAAGTCAATGCGAGGGGGACATCTTGCTCAATATCCTAGCTTCTGTGGATAGAGTAAGAATTTTAAGTTTCGGAGAGACGGACAGACAAATTGGAATAACCTTGTTCAAATGTTAAACAAACTGACGAGAATCAAGATGTTGGTTAACGATATTCTCAAAGAACATTTGTCACCCGCTATATTGTAATAATAAAAATATACCTCATACAGACTAGTTAGAGAGCCCCAGGGCTGGTAAAAGGAGAGACGTTCCAAAATATATAACAGGCTTTTTACGGCTCATAAATTTGTTAGTTAACGATTGTGCGCAATTTCATTCATCAGCAAAGGGGAGACTTCAATGCTACTTTGGGTAATTCGAAACAGAGCTTGCATTGCATTCTCTCTCTCTCTCTCTCTCTCTCTCTCTCTCTCTCTCTCTCTCTCTCTCATATAATTATGCATATATATATTATATATATATGCATATATATATACTATACATATATATATATCTATATATATATATATTTATATATATATATACATACATACATACATACGTACATACATACATACATATTTGTATAATCTTTATGTTCCATAACGTTTTCCATAGAACCACTTGTTGTGATTGCTGGTGAAAAAACTGAACTCTTGCATAAGAGCGGAACTCCCATAAATGTTATTGTTTGTTTTATTATCTGCCGCAGTGTTTATATTAATGACGTCACGTCCTGATCTTTCTCAGTGATGTCATTAACAGGATTACTTTATGAGAATTATACTCTTTCATCGTCATAATAGAAAGAGGGAAAAGGCTTCTAACGCCGGTTATATTATTAGTGTATATTGTTATTTGTATAATTAACTTAACTCTGCCAGGGTGTGTCTCTGTGTGTGTGGGTGTGTGTGCAGTAAAGCATATTAACATTTGTAGTATAAGATTTTATATTATATAATTTGTTACTGTAAATCCCGTACGCTAGGTTCATGAGGCCATGTGCATTTTCAATGGAGACACCATAAATTGATCAGTCATTGTCACCTTGCAGCTGCAAATTCTCCGTAACATTGTTGTATTTTTCCAAAAATATTTCCCAGACTGGGGGAAAAAAAAACTAGAAGCTTCGTCAATTGCAAATAGAGGGGCAGTTCACATAATGAATATAAACGTTTCAAAGGATAAACGTTGTAGTGATTTTAAGCATCCCGTTTCGATTATCAGTCTGGATAGTCTGTTGCACAACCTCCGGCCCGAGTGGAAACATTTCCACTGTATTTAGAAAATGCCTCTCCGGCAACACCCAACTCACGGGATATATAAGCGCCTGAATTGGCCAAAGTCATGACACTCGCATTTGAGAGCTGTACTCGTCGTTCGTCGCAACCAGTTATCGTGTTTGTGTATTAACCTCCAGGTAAGAGATTGTGAAAGTAATAGTGTTTGCAATGTGGAAACTGTCTCCCTTTCCTTGGATTGTGACTGATATCGGGCGCTATGATTCAGCTGACGTCGCCTGCTCAGAATACCGACATACTTATCTATAGCCGTGTGTATATATATAGATTTATATATATATCATATATATATTCTATATATATATATATATATAGATATATATATTATATCTATATATATATATATATAATATTTATTACTTTATATATACCAGTATATACTACATATGTTATGTATATATATATATATATATATATATATATATATATATATATATATATATATATATATATATATAGACGACAGATAGATAGATAACATAATCCCAGGTGGCCTAGAGATACCTGCCAAAAACTGTATCGGCTCATGTTTCTCTATATGCATATTTTGCGAGCTTATCTTATCTTCAAATTCATAAATATTTTATTGCATTGCCTCATATAATTTTGATTTCATATTTATGCGAGGGAACATCTCATATATCACATACTCTGCTTTTACCCTTTCTCAGAGATGATCGATTTCATTACGTAACGTCATCAAAGTTTGTTCTCGAATAATGTTTATTTTCGTATAGTTCTCTTCGCTGTGCATAAACAGCTTCGTTGTTGGGACAGAAGTGCTTCTTGAAATAATGATAAATTTATGTCGCTCTTTTTCCCTCCACTTCTTCTCTCGTGAGCGATGAACGGGAAATCGTCGCTGGCCACCGCCGGCAGAGGCGGTGCTCTCCAAACCGGTTTCTGATTATCTTTCCTAATTATTTGGTTTGAAATATTCCACGCAAAAAACGGGCCAGTTTTCTAGAGACGAATTATACGTCAATTAAAAGAGAAGGCAAAAGTGCTCTCACTCCATAATAGCGACTTTCATAACATGAAAACCATTTTATGAGTTCGTTGTCATCTGGGATTCCAAATTGATTTTGATTTTTCACGACGGTCTAATGAGAGAACTAATGACGGTTTCGAATTTTTGCCCCCCTTTCCCTCATGTTTTAAAATCGCTGATAAATTTGACTTGATTGAAGTCGCCCCCTTCTTTTTAATTGTCTCTCTCTCTCTCTCTCTCTCTCTCTCCGGTGGCGGCCGACTATGCCTCCTCCTCCTCCTCCTCCTCCTCCTCCCCCTCCTCTTATCGTCCACATTCTCCTAACCTACCACCTCCTCTCTTTCCTATTCTTTACCTTATTCTACCCATCCTCCCTCCTCCCAAGTTCCTTATTAATACCTCTTCACTTTTAGCCCTCTACCTCTTCATCATATTCCATTCTCTACTTCCTCCTCCTCCTCCTCCTCCTCCTCATTACTCCGCCCTCTCCCCGCCTCCCCTTTACCTTGTTTCATAGTCCACCTGATTTTCATTCTTCCTCTCGACGACGACTCCTCACATCCCATTTTCCTTTCACAAAGCCGCTTTCTCTGCTCTTTTCATTATTCCTCTTACCACCTCCGATGACAAAGAAGCACATTTGCCGTCATTCATTCGAAATGCAAACCCTCCATCCATCAAGGGGTCCCACGCCCCTCCCCTCCCCTCCCCTCCCCCTAAAAGTGATATATGTATGCAATGCAGGGATAACGATGCATGCGAAAGGGATCCGACTAAATACGTCCATGAAGCGATACAGCCTCCGCACCCACCCTCACTCACTCACGATTGAAATAACCCGGGTTTTTTTTTCTCTGAAGTCTTTCATATTATCTGATAATCCTTTCATCATAAAAATGAAGCAATGAAAAAAAGGATATTTATAAAGAGTCATTGAGTGATATTAAAATGGTATGATTTAGGACTTAACTCATTTTCCTTTGGGACTCAAAAATGGTTAACTGAAACTAAAAAGATTCGGCTTTTTGACTGGGGATTCTTTCGAGCTACACATAATGATGATGTCATGAAGTTAAATATGATTCGCCATTTATTGCCCCGCATTTTTTCAGTCGAGTTATTTCCTATTAATAATGCGTAAAATGCGCTGTACTTACTTAAGGTTGAGTGTCCTTAGGATTTTACCTGACGATTATCTTGAAGATCGGTCCTACCTCTCGTCGAGGCTTTCGCGTGAATTGAAAGAAAATATAATAACTTGCGAGGAATATCGCAATATTCCACTCTGTGATGTTTGAGTGCTAACCTTCCTTATTTTCCTCTTACAAACAGTAAGATTGGGGCCTTGTTAGTAACTAGTATTAATCTCGGCTATGATTATGCACCACAAAACGAGTTGTCAGCGCCATACATCGCGGCATGTGATTCTTTTGGGGAATGTTATCGTACAGCTCACGTTGTATTGTCTATTCTGAAAAGGCTGTCGCCACCAGCATGACCATCCGGTGACTTTGTATTTATTAATTTTTCTCTCTCTCTCTCTCTCTCTCTCTCTATTTATATGTCAATATATATATATATATATATATATATATTATAGGTCTCTCTCTATTTATATATATATATATATATATATATATATATATATATATATATATATATATATATATATATATATATATATATATATATATATGTATACACTTATACACGAACACACGCATGTGTTTGTGTGAAAAAGCGATGGTAAGCACTTAACGGGTCACTGCCGAAAAATCGAAACGAAGGAAGCAAAAAATGTTCACAATCAAAATGATAACTGAATAAGAACAAATGACATGAAAATCATAAGAACTTTCTTAACTCCTAAAGAAGACTTGTCTAGAATATTTCTTCCATCCATTTGGTTTATGGTGTCACACCTCACTTATTTCACAGAGTGTGATTGCTCATCTGAGATGCCATTATAATCTGTTTCGAGTCGGAGTCTGTCTGTAGTTCTCCTTTTCAGATTAGGATATGAAAAGCTAATGAGACGATTAAGAATCCCCTGATGGCATCTTCCCTCCTGGGGAGGTTGGGGGGGGGGGGTGGGGGGAGGTTTGAAGGCAACGCAGTTTGACATTTCGTGCTCTCTCTCTCTCTCTCTCTCTCTCTCTCTCTCTCTCTCTCTCTCTACATTTATTCGTAAATTCATATATACATATATATGTACTTATATTCGTATAAATGTGATTATGTTGATACATATGTTCGCTCTTATAGTTTAATATATATAGGTATATAGGTATGTATATATATGTGTGTGTATGTATGTAAGTATAACATACCCAAATATTAAGCCACAAATATCGTTTAATGTCCAGTGCAATTTGCCTCGAGAATAACTTGCACCTAAGGCGAATTGTAATTGGTAAATGCTTCGGTACCAGCGGGATTTGAACCGCTGCCTGTTTAAAAACAACGATATACAGGGACTATTGACATAATATTAGGTGACGAAGCATTTATCATTTCTAACTCCCTTTGGGTGTAAATTATTAACGAGGTAGAGTGAATTGGATATTATACGATACTCCTGGCTTCTTTAGGTCTCTCTCTCTCTCTCTCTCTCTCTCTCTCTCTCTCTCTCTCTCTCTCTCTCTCTCTCCACTTTTCTAGGTCAGTGCAAGCTAAGCTTGATTACGCTGCATAATGTAGAAATCTCGTGATAACTCCGAGAGTTCTTCTAAATGAGCCGTGAATACCGGAAAAGGTTTCTCTGGTACAAAACAGCACGACTTGGTCATGAGGTTAAAAAAGAAGCGTTCCTTGATGGTGTATAAATCTTTCTCTCTCTTTCGGTTATCTGATTGGATCGATTCTTTCGTCTGATTAATCTCGCAATGATTAGGATTCGTTTTCTACATTTTATAACTGGAATCTCCTTTTTGAATTGAATAGCCTTTGGCTTATGTATTTTTTCTTATAGTTTGTGAGTAGATAGATACTCATTTATGTTATATGGAATCTATTCCCTCGTAGGTATATAGTGGCGGTTAAAACCAGGGACCTTGAAAGGGGAAATGACAATTTGTATAACACAGCTATTGTTTCTCGTAATTCACAGAGGTCATTCAAGTGTAATGAGCGGTACGCACGGGGCCCAGTATTACACTTGTATGACCGTAGAACGGAAACGACTGCTTTTTGAAAACCCAGTGTCTGTGGGAACGATTTCTGTTGCTGTTACCTTGTTTTTCCGTGAGGTAATCATTCGCCGTTGCGTCCGATAACGCAAAAGTTCACGCCCTTGGAACATAGTATATGATACGTACGCATGCGTTTGCGTGTGCTTGTTTCTGTCGAGCCGTCAGTGTAATTGTGTCAAGGTTGAATTGAATTTATGCCCTTTGTTTTGTTTAATTTTCTGCGCTCCTCTCTCTCTCTCTCTCTCTCTCTCTCTCTCTCTCTTCCCATATATATATATATATATATATATATATATATATATATATATATATATATATATATATATATATATATATATATGTATGTATGTCTGTGTATATAAAGGTTTTTGCCACGAAGGAAAAATTGAAATGCGAGATAGCCAAGCACTTTCGGTCTAGTGCGACCCTTTACTCAGGCACAACTGATCGTACAGAGGAAAAACGTAATCAAAGTAGGCTTAATATCCAAACTGACATTACAAGATTAGCAATAAGGTCGATTTCACTCATCAGAAACAAGGAAACGCCCGAGGGCAGGATAAGCGAATTTTTAGGCACACCTTGTGTTTGTGTGTATTTGTTTGGTCGTCTGTACGTGCGCATTTGTGTGTGCATACTTATCAGTAAATCATTTATCCAAATTAAGAAGCTTATCTTACTCTCTGGTATCATGATTTAATGGACATCCTACATAGTGATCACACTAGGTTCATTTAATTATATTAAAATCTTATCATTTTCTTCCAGGTTAGTGCTTATCGTCTCAACACTTGCCCGTCAACATGCAGGGTGTCAAATTCCTCGTCCTCCTGGTGGCTGTCAGCTCAGCCTCAGCCTGCAAGTACTTCTGCCGCAAACCAGGCACTTTCGAATATGAGTGCTGCGACAACGGAAATCCTTATTACACCCCTGGTAAGGAGAAAGATTAAACTGCTTTTCTTTATATTTTAGAGAGAGAGAGAGAGAGAGAGAGAGAGAGAGAGAGAGAGAGAGAGAGAGAGGAGCAGTAGAACGGAGAGAGATGAGAGAGAGAGAGAGAGAATAAACTTTAAATCTACTCAGTGTGTCTAATTATTTATAAAGATATCAGTTCTTGCCATATAAAGTAAATAAAAGTTTAAATTAGGCAGAGCAAAGAATTATGTTTTGATAGATGACTATGGAGGCAATTGTAAAAAAAGAAATAAAATTTTCTTCTTTCAAATTCGTTCATGTAAATTACAGTGAAAACGCTAAAATTTCTTTTTTGAATACACACGTAATATAGAATGACGGAATGGATACTACATAATAAAAAATGTCTTGAAGGTCTAGGAACAACAACATGCTGGAAGTGAAATTACTGAGAAATATTACAGTTATGCCTTTAGTAAAATTTATTTTATTCTGGGGTTATTTTTAAGCTATGACATTTATCCTTTCAGATGAACCTGTAACTGATGATGTGGAGGAAAAGGAAACTGTTGTGATAGGTAATACAAAATGTTTTCGTTACACAAAATTGAAATTCTTGTAATTTTTCTTATTCAGACCTTATTCCGTCCCTTTTTGCTGATTTGTTTGAACTGAAACCAAGCTCAGAGTACTTATTTATATTTCAGGTTTCTAAACAATATACACCAGAGCGAAAACTGACATTAAAAAAGGGCCATATGCATTAGACGTCAGCTATAACCATCTTCCTTAAATACTGCCAATTTTTTTTTAAACCTGGCATATATTGTTGCTGCACATTATTAATTAGCTCTAGACTCTCAGGTTTTAAAGTATGTGATGATCATTAAGCTTAAAACTAATTTAAAGAAATGAGTAACGAGCGGTTGAATCTATCCATTTTTCCTTTTTTCTTTTGTTTTTGCAAAAGATAGACAGTAAATTAACGGGTGTCTGATTTCTAAGCCAGTGCAGGATAGCAATAATTTTTTTAATATTAGATGCCAATAATTAAATAAGGAACAGTGTGGTTTTCGACTGAAAAATTAAATGAAACACCAAGAACATTAAATGTTGCTTTGTTTCTTTACATAAAACAGGTTTTTTTCTATGTATTTTATTATGCTACTTTTTATTTCCTTCAGAAGCAGATCCCGCTCCAGCTCCAGCAAAGGAACAAGCTGTAGTGGCAGGTAAATCTCATCGGTAATTCTTACTTAAAGTGGCTCCTCCCTCTGTGCTCTTAGTAGTAACTTTAGGTAAACTTGCAGTTTTTTTACTTTAACAATATTCGCGGTGAGAGAACATTGTCCTTATTTTAGATTATAGAATAAAGAATGGCATGTAATAGTGACCACAACGAAATATGTTAGTATTCACCTTAACTGATACGGATGATTACCATAATTATTGTGTATTAAATGAAATACCATAAATTGCTCAGAAATCTCTCTAAGTACTTAAATGAGCCCAGGTCTTATGAAAATATTATTTGTAGAAATAGATGAAATCGTTATTGCAGAGTAGGCGAAAGACACTAATAAAATAACAAATTTTTGAGTAAGATGTTGCTGTAGATGTGTAGTAATGCATATGGATATTTTTCAGTAAAATTTTGTCTTATTACTTTGACATTTCTTCATGCAAACTAACATTCCACGTCTATGTAAGCGAATACTTCTCTCTATTCTTGTAACTTTTGTCGACAATAAGGGCGGCTAATTACCAAGACGCATGGTAAAATTACGACGTAATTAAATTTCAGGCGTTACAAAAGATCAAAGAACGAATTCTTTTCTTAATTCATTTGTTTCTAAAGTGAATTATAGTTTTTCTGTAATTTTGTTATGTGTATTCAGAGATGAAAATGCATCCGCATGGCTTGAGCTAAAGAGATTTTATCAGAGTAGCGTTTATACATTTCAGCGGCTTGACATTTTCGCTCGCTCAGTGAGTAAACCTACAGGCTACATTGTTCTTATTGTCGTTCTTCTTCTTCTTCTTCTTCTTCTTCTTCTTTGTGGGGGATAGGTAAGGTCTGTGGAAGAGTCTAAAAAAATCTGAAAAAGGTGTTTCGTGTTTAGTTGAAAATACAGGAATTTTAGGATAGAATATAAATGATTCATTTATTAGAATGAAAATGTAAAAAATAAATAATATGCATGTAAAACAGTACAGAAAAATTATTTCTAACAAAATGTAGCGTATTTATTTTAATTTTCGTTGGCGAAACAAGGCAAATTAACGGTAGATTTTAGAACGTTTCAATATACATTAAAAGTTAGGTATATAATGTTTACAACTTATGCGTGAGGGGAAAATCTTGCACGGGTCTCGAGTAAGTTGGAGGTCTGATCACGCCTTGTTTTGATATGATTGCAATCGAAGACATTCTTCAGGTCATGAAGGCTTGTTTGGATGATAAAAATTCCATGCAATTATATGGTAAATGAATCACTTTGACGTAATGTGAATAGGATTGTAGTCTGATAAGGAGATACTCAGATAATTAAAATGAAGTAGTTCCTTGGAATGATTTAGTATCGTCTAATAGCATTCAACCATATTTTATGTGGTATTAATGATTTGCCTCGTCCAGGATACTCTGAAATCGAGAAGTCTGTGAAGAATAAAAATGTATCCTAACGGCAGGGCGAAGAAAATTATTTTCAGTTGATATCCTACATGGCTGCGGGAGAAGGGAATGAACGAACTGACAGACACTCACAAGGAAAAATAGTTTGACAGGTGATTGACAGCTAAGATAGCATTCTGATTGGTACAAGGACAGAAAGACTATTGTTGGGACTTAGTTGTTTATACAGAGAGAGAGAGAGAGAGAGAGAGAGAGAGAATCACACGCACAATATATAATATATATATATATATATAATATATATATATATATATATATATATATATAGATGAATTTTTATCACATCACAGTGATTCATATACATGCATTAAAGTACAAATGTCCTTTAATATCCAATTCGCTCTACCTCGGAATTAATATATTTTCATATATGTTAACCGATGGAGAATTTTTTTAGTTCACAATAATTTCGACCTCTCGTGGATTCGAACTAGCGCACGGAAGAGAAATCAGGACTTAAATGACGTCTTTACCGAGTTGGTAAAGACGTCACTGAAGTCCTGATTTCTCCTCTGTGTGCTGGTTCTAATCCACGAGAGGAAGAAATTATTATCAACTAAAAATTCCCCTTACGTTAACATATATGAAAATATGTTAATTCCGAGGTAGAGCGAATTGGATATTAAAGGACATTTGTAGCTAAATGCATACGTATACATAATAAATTGATCAAACTTTGTCATTAGATATCAGATATATAGGAAGGTATGGAAAGTACTGGAACTTAATAAATTAACAACATGATGGCTTTTTATAACCAAGATTTGAATGCTATCACTAACCAATGAGACCGGACCACTAACTGCTAACCAATTAACCCACTAACTACCGACAGAGACTTGTACCTACTGGTGTCTAGTTCCCAACTCATCTGATTACGTTTGCTGTGACGATGGTAATTCTTTCATTGACGGTAAGTCCTGTGATGTAATTTGGGTGTTGGGTACGTGCTGAGCCCGGAGAACGAAATAAAATTCCGTAATTTAATACATTTTCACGTCATTGTGATAAAAATATATTGAGATTTGGATTTGATGGGGAAAACTAATGCATTATGATTTTATACGTATCAAAACGAGATGGTGAACAAAAAGAGTAATTCATCTTCCCATATAATTCATATCAATTCATATTAGGATAATTGTTAAAATCTTGTGGAATTTTAATAATAATAATAATAATAATAATAATAATAATAATAATAATAGCTACTTCAGCAGCATTACACTTGTAGAGATTCTTCTCTATTTTGCGAATAGCGGCTTTTTCAGTGCTACTTAAACAGGCTAGTAGAGCGCCTATAGAGGTCATGGTAAAATACAGGGTCAAAATAGGTGTATATATTTGAATTTTACAGATAAACTATGATACCATAGTCATCAAAGTCATTAACGATTTTCTCTCTCTCTCTCTCTCTCCTCTCTCTTCTCTCTCTCTCTCTCTCTCTCTCTCTTTAAGAAAGAAAGAGAGAGAGAGAGAGAGAGAGAAAATCGTTAATGACTTTGATGACTATGGTATTATAGTTTATCTGTAAAATTCAAATATATACACCTATTTTGACCCTGTATTTTACCATGACCTCTATAGGCGCTCTACTAGCCTGTTTAAGTAGCACTGAAAAAGCCGCTATTCGCAAAATAGAGAAGAATCTCTACAAGTGTAATGCTGCTGAAGTAGCCATTAATTTTGATAAAGTATGCTTGAGAGAGGGTCTGCTTCCTAAGTACAATAATAATAATAATAATAATGCTCGGGAAAATTTGAAAAAGTAACTTATCGGCTTTAATTTTGTGAATTAGCTTGCCCTCGTCGCTTGCATTAGTCTCTCACGGTGGCTACACGGATAGGGATCTTTCCAAAATAGCTGTAAAGAAATCCAGTGTAAAGCTGATAGCTGGGATCCCTTGGCGTACCTTAGGATAAAGGTGAAAGTCGTATGCGTGACAGAGAACCCTTGACAGTTGACAAATCTGAGAAATTCCGAGACCGTAAACCTTAAGATTTTAGATGATACCCTTAGAGAACTGTTATGCTATTGTTGTGCTATATGGTAATGAACGTAATTATATTAGATAAAGCTTTATCCTGTATGTAATAAGAAAACATTTTGTTTTTCAGAGGCTGCTACAGAAGTCGTTCCTGAGAGTGAAAAGAAATGTAAGTTTAATTGCCAAAGGTTTCATTATCAAGAACATCGAAAATGAATAAGTTATTATCATTTGATGCATCTTTAAATTACATTATAATTTCTGGTGGTCAATTTTTAAAAATTTATTTCAATCAATGTAAGTATTTGATTCAAACTAAAGAACTCATGACTTTTCTTTGCTAGCAACTTAGTATTGTAATCTGGTGATACATACACCTCTCATAAAAGCAAGTGTGATATCAGTGGCTCTTCACGCCGGGTGTTCAACTTTTGCTGTTTTTTTGTTTCTTTCAGTCGTCACATTCCCACCCTCAAACTGTTACTATTACTGTGCTTATGATGGGAAGGTCTACTGCTGTGGCGATGTCTCCCAACCTAGTGAGTACAACACTGCGGGCAAAAAAACCCTTGCAATATCCGTAAAATTGTCTGACAGCTCAAATCCAAAAGTAAACAGTTCTTCATTACAAAATGTGACTATGATTGACTCACCAAAACCATTACGAAACTTCCTTCGACTGCCTTTACACCTGTTACAGCGACGAACTCCTCCTACCCCATCTAGTAATTCCACTCCAGCAGAAGATCCAGGTGGTCAACCAATTTCTAAAGTTTCTGTAGCTAGTATCGAAGAAGTCTCTTCAACAGAACTGAAGACGTCAGACGAAGGAACTGCTGGTTCATTATTTGCCCCTCTTTCATCCTTTTTGTCTTCCATAGATTTTCCAATTCTAGACTTTTCCGACCTTGACTTACCAAGCTTGTTTTCCTCTAGATCTCAAGTAACCACACCAACTCCAGTTGTTAGTAACAGTACCCAGTATTATCCAACAGAACAAATGCCAGGGCCAGATGGATCTATTGTGCAGGCCTCTGGCATAAAGAACTCTAATAATCAGAAGAGGCATATTACTGAGAAAAGCTCCTCTTCAGAGTCTTTAGCTTTTTCTCGTAATAAGCTTGTACTTCTGGATGATTTACCTCGAGGTACAGTTATATCAGTGCACAAACCTTCGACTTTCTTGTCCTCCTTAGCTTCTGGTGGTCCTATAGTACTGGATGATCAAACTAAAATAAGAAATATAGACATTTCTGCCATCTCTGAGACTCATCTCTCTAACCCAGTGTTTACACCTGTGTCACATGTTATTCAAAACCCAGTATCATCATCACGCATCACTAATGAAGGTGATCCTTCAAGAGTTCAGGCTCATGTGCCTAACTCTCCTGGCTTTAGTCACCAAATTAACCCCATCACATCTTTCCCTTCATATGCTGAACATTTAGTTACTGCCACTGGACACTATCCTCCAGGCACTCCTTTTGCACCTTCCATGCCACCTCAGGTAGGAAATGCCCAGCATTATATAAATAGTAAATCATTGCCTAATGAACCCCAGTCATATGACATGCTTCCACCATCATATGAAATGGTTCCTCCACCTCCTATTCCAGGCTATGCATCTCAGAACAGGACTAAACAAATACAGCCTCAGGAAGCAAAATTTGACATGGAAAATGTAGAGGATATATTAGAGTCTATACTCTGTGAATGTGAAAATGAAGAACAGGGAGGTGGTGAAGGAAACTGTAATTGTGATGAGCATCACAATTTAGTACTGGTCTTTCCACCAGAACCCATGAAACCATACATGTTTGTACCTTTGAAAACTATTCCTGAAAAGCTTTCTTCAAAACCAATACCGCCTGTGCTCTTTAGGGAACAGGTTCTCAAAATAAAAGATTTTGGAGGAGTAAAACAAGACAATGGTGCTGCAGAGAAAGAACATGAAAAAAATACATCTGTTGAGTTGCCAGATATTTCAGCAGTTGGCACAGAAGTAGAAGGTGGAGCAGCATTTAGTGCCCCTGATTCATCAGATAAAGACTTTGAACCTGATGGTGAAGAATCAGTTGTAATAACAGAGCCCGAATTATTGTATAAGATACTTGAATCTACTCAACAATCATATGGGACTACACTGTCTTCAGGGGATTCAATACTACCAGTGGTGGCCTCTGAATCTACACCATCTTTCATAGCTCATTCATATGCACCACATGTTTATTCACAACCAGTGCCTTATGTTATACACCATAAACCTGTCCATGGTGCTGTTAAACCAGTCCATTCAGGTTATAAAGCCTCGAAGTCATCATGGCCATCAAAACATGAACTGATTAAGTCTTTTATACCACTTTTAAAAGCTCCTTTGAAAAAGGCAATGAAAGCTCTTTCAGCTCTGGAGGACACATCTTCAGAACATGTATATAAAGAGGTCCCTCAACCATACGTAATTCCTAGGCCTTACCAACATGCATACCAAACTCCTGTACCATTCCAACAAATATATCATGCCCCTTTATCAGGTCATTCAACATATCAAGATTCTGTACTTGCTCAGCATGCATATGAAACCTTTGGACCATTTCAGCAGCCATATCAGGCACCAGTCTATCATGCACTTGGGGATATTGGTTCTACACAAGCACCTCAGGAATTTAATCAACAAGTTGTTTTATATTCTGACATGTTGCATCAGTTACAGGAAATTCAAGAGATTATCAAACAAAATTACAAGATATCCCAACCTATCCAAGAGGAGCATGAAGAACTGGTTTCTTTACAGGAAATTTACTCAGTTCCTGAACCACCAGTACAAGAGTATGGAATACCTTCAGTTCCTGAACCACCAGTACAAGAGTATGGAATACCTTCATTTCCTGAACCACCAGTACAAGAGTATGAAATACCTTCAGTTCCTGAACAACCAGTACAAGAGTATGGACTACCTTTGGCAGCTAAAGACATTACCTACAAAGAAGAAAGCTTTGCACTTGCACCAGCAATTATCGAAGAGGAGCAAGTTGCATCTGTCCCATCTAGTCAAATACCTTTGCCACCTAGCCTTGTAAATATCTCCCCCCAGCCTACATTAACCCATACATTCTCCTTTTCATTTCCAAAACATCAGAAAGATGAGTCCGTTAAACTTGCTTTAGACGAAATACCATCTTTAGAGATTGACTCCCAAGAAAGTGTTCTTTCTTCACCATCTGACCCTATAAATAACTTTCCCCAGTCTACATCATCCCATACATTCTCTTTTTCATTTCCAAAACATCAAAAAGATGAATCTGTAGAACTTGCATCAGGTGCAATACCATCGTTAGAGTTTGGCTCCCAAGAAAGTGTTCGTGAAGAGTTTCCCTCACAAGAATTCACTCTTACTGAAACATCTTTTGAGGACGAATCTGAGAATTTTTTCTCCAGTCCAGTTGCTAGTGTGTTCATTTCAGACTTTTCTTCAGATTTTTCACTTGAGGATGATCTGTCAGTCGAAAATCTCTCACAAGAATTGTTATCTACTGAGGCTTTACCTGGTATTCCACTCATTCCAACTAATCATAGGACTGCGTCTGGTGTGATTCTTGATAATTTGCAGTCGTTTACAAATAATCAGCCGCTAACCAGCCCTTTACCACAATCAAGCATTGTAGGCAAGCCACTGCTGCATACTTTTCCACAGTCATCAAAAAGTAATCTGAAAATTCCATCACTAGCACTGTCTCAACAAGCATCACATGCATTCAATCCGACCACACATACAGGCATAGGTATATTACCTATACATACAGGGTCAACAGACTCCCAAAGCTCCAATCAAATCAGTGTGCCTGTTAGTTCAAGCCGAACTGTTCAGTCAGCTTCATTGAACAGACCCTCAACTGTTTCTTCCAAATCACAAGATTCGTCACGTCAGACATCTTTGGCCCAGCTGCTTGCATCTTCATCATTAGCATCTTTACAAAATTCACTGTTATCGCCACATCCAACCCATATCACGTTTTCCAGTCGAAATTCTTCTGTAACATCTGCCGAAGTAACATCTGCTGAATCCCCTTTACTTTCTTCTTCTTCTTCTTCTTCTTCTTCTTCTTCCTTCTTCTTCTTCTTCTTCTTCTTCTTCTTCTTCCTGATATTAAAATCCAAATAGCACCCTCTCCTCCTTCACACCACTATTTATACCAGTGGGATTGCTTCTTAGGTGTGATGAGCCCAGCTGGAAATGCGTGAGTACTTTCTTGTCTTTGGTGGTCTTCTTGGTTTTCTTATACCTGTAACTGATAGATTGTCCTTTTGTTTCTTTGCTCTGCAATATGGATTCAGGGAAGGAGTTATTGCCAGACAGTAACGTGTTTACGAGTCTTGTGAAGCAGTCCATCTTATTGGACCATTAAAACTAACTAGCTTGAAGAAAATATTGCAGACAGGTGGGACTTACTTTTCTGACTGCTTTCTCAAAAGTAAGGAGATTGCGGAAAACTAAACCATTAGAAACGGGTATTAGATAGTTCATGTTTCTGGCATGTGCTTATGACGAGATACCAACCTTCTGACATCTTTCTATAGTTCTGAATTTACTTGTGATGAAAAACATGTTTTCATGACCCTTTCTGACTACTGGAAGTCTTGATTACTTTCAGCAGAATACGATTGAACCGCTTTGACAAATATTATTATTACAACCATTAGGAAGACACTAACAAGGAGTATTTGGTATTTACATAGACACACAGACGGCCCATCTACCGTACAGACTGTTATGACTATGGCGGCAACCATTCAGTGAAATGAAGGCTACCAGGATGAAGATGAAATATCTTTACTATGTTAACGGAGTATTGAGAGGCCTGTAGCCTTTTGCCTTTGTGTACTTGTAGACTTTATCACAGATGCTTGTACTTGTAGTGTTACTGAGTGACCAAGGGATTTAAAATCAGTATTTTATGTTAATGCATTAGTGTTTATGACGAACCTCAGAACTTTAATTTATTTGTCATTTCAGTATCTTGATCAGTTTTTCTAAGCCTTAGTTAGAACCTTATTTCATTATCTTGATCGTATGTGTTAAATCAGATTTAAAATATTATTCTGAATTAGACCTATTTATAATCTGGTAAGAAATGTATTATAATATGTTATGATTATAATTATAATACATTACAATACATATATATATATATATATATATATATATATATATATATAGATATATAATATATCACATAGTGCGCTAAAGTCTCACATTATAAAACAAAGGTCAAGGAAATATTGCAATAACACTGAAAGTACAAGTATTGTATTTTGTAAATATCATGTATAGGTTATCTCTGTAAATTTGGTGGACAAAGTGTGATTTTATATGTACCTAATTTCTATACCATACGTGTGTAATTCTAAGACATTTCTCCTAACAATCCATGTTTGTTTTTGTATAAAATACTTCTTACTTATTCTTAATTGTATAGAGCATAATTTCGTCTGGATGGTCTGTAAATTGTGTATATAATGTAAATACTCTGATTTAATTGTTGTTAATATTGTTCTTGCTAAGTTTCTTCAGTTCATTTTTATATTCGATATAGGTTTCATATTGAATGACCTCATCAGGTTAGTGTTTAAGGTACCGCAATGCTTCCACCTTTCTATTTATTAATTTGTGCTAACCTTAGCAGGACTTCGATAACGACCAAATATGAGTAATACAGATTTTTTAACAAGTGCCCAATGATGATAATTTTGGGCTCATTTCCCGTTATGCGGATTAAAAAATTACATCAGCATTGCTGGCTAATTAGGTCAATCTAGAATAGTATTCTCAGGTGAATATTGAGAAGCAAATATGTATTTTCAACTCTTACTCTTTAACTCGGTTCCAAGACATGGAGGCTGTAGATACTTAAAAAAGATATTGACAAATTCATGAATTTCATAACCTTCATCGCTAAAGAATCAACACTAATGTAATTTTTTTCCCCTTGTGAAGTCCCTGAAAGCCACGCCAACCATGACGGTCAATGCCCAACAGAGGAAGAGCAGACTTGCAAATCCACTGGTGTCTACCTTATTTCCAAGAAGTACAACGTAAGTATTGTAATGTAGTGTTACGGTGTATATGTGTATTTTTCTTGGGAACTCATGCATACGATATATATAATATTTACATATATATATGTGTGTATATATATATATATATATATATATATATATATATATATATATTGTGTGTGTGTTTGTGTGTGCACGCCGCGCATTTATTTATTTATTGTTTATTCATTTATTTCCAAAAAGACATTTCCTTTATTCTGCTGACACTCAATGCAGGGAAGAAACAATGGCAATGAATGCAGTGCTATTTAAATATTTCCTTCTAAGCCTACGAGAGGAATTAAAATTTTCTTTAATTCAGGTTATACTATATGTACTTTCTTGTTAAGGAGGAATTATGTCCTGGAATTAAAATGAATGCCACAGTTTATAGTTAGCAAAAGCTGTGAAAGTGAATGAGAGTGCATTATAAGGCATTCTACATGTCAGTAGGCTATATATATATATATATGTATATATATATATATATATATATATATATATATATATATATATATATATATATATATTATGCCTTGTGGGATTGATGGCCGGATAGCAGCGACTGTCATCCACGTATAAATCCAGTAAGGAATCAGTTCGATTCTTGGTCAGGGTAGAAACACTAACTCAGGACTTACCAAACTAAAAGTTGAATCTATATCATATATATATATATATATATATATATATATATATATATAATATATATATATTGATTCAACTTTTAGTTTGGTAAGTCCTGAGTTAGTGTTTCTACCCTGACCAAGAATCGAACTGATTCCTTACTGGTTTATACATGGATGACAGTCGCTGCTATCCGGCCATCAATATATATATATATATATATATATATATAATATATATATATATATATATATATATATATATATATATATATATATATATATATATATATATATACATGACTCGTAAAAGACAGTATGACGTTCAACGTCCTCACTTAAATGTATTAGTGGCTGATCTCCCTCAGGAGTATCTTCAACATAATGAATAAACGATGACGAGGAAAGTTCACTTCTAAGAAATCTGGCAACTAAAATTATGATTGTCAAGCAGTTTTAGAATCATTTCTTATACTGCCTGATGCCGTGTTGGTCCTCAAACTCACAACAGAATGTTGCATGGATTTCTGGAGATACTTGTCACTAAGTATGCGTCTTCTCTGATCTACTTTTTCAGCATGATCAGTTTTCCACAAATGTTCGTCTTATTCGTTCATTCATTCCAAATACTTATTCAGTTTCATCTATCATCAACGTGGATTATTCTTTTCCTCCAGGAAATATATTAAATAGTGTAAATCGGGTCTTATTATGCTCTCAGCTTCAACAATGTCAATAGGTTCTTCGTGTAAAGTTTGCTCTATGTTACTGCCAGATGGAAGTGAACTTCGTCATCTCAAAGTATTAAAAGCCTCTCATTGGAAACACTTTCAGACTGATTCACGTTATTCCCATTAGTCTACAAGTTCCTACGGGATAGTTATGTCCATGTTCCCAGAAGAGTACAATCCTTTTCTCGTCCCAGTAATGTAATTCTGCTCTTGCCTCAGGTAATCGTTAATAGCTCTTGTTATTTTGGAGGAGAAATTGAATTGAATTAACCTTAAAGATATTCGTTTTCGGTTGAGTGAAGTGACCCCCACCACATGTTCATTTTCAGGCTAAGACTAGCGGTGCCATCCGCTTAGCTTCTGGCCCAGCCAAGGAACAGCTGACCTGTGCCTCTGACGGGTACTGCCAAGAAGATGAGAAGTGCTGCCCAAGCCACTGCGCCCGCAAGCACATCTGCTTGAAAGCTCTTCCCGAAGATGATCTGGAGTAAGTCTTACAGCAGCCTCCAAGCACAAAGGAAAGGACGATGGAAAACGAGAAGGTAAAGGGAGGTGCTTGATATGAGGAAAAACCCTTGGAGGAAGAAGCAAGGACTCAAGAAACTGGGGAAGTAACAATGAAGAAGGAGGGGGATGCAAAAGGAAACCGCTTATCAAGATACATTATTCATCCTTGTCAGTTACCATATATTTCAAAGTTTCGTTTTCATTCAAATCGGCCAAGATCGCTAGATAATCAGATAAAGTACAAATCTCTTCAAGCACAAGGAGGGTAGTGTCCCTGCTAAAAGGAATAGTAATTTTGTCTCATTGCTTTCAATACATTTCCAAGTTGTTTTTGCTAGCAGATCATAACTACCAAAGATTTTTTTTAAATGTTTATTCTCCAGACAGTACAATAAACCCCTCTTCATAAATCTCTATTTTCTTTTGAAAGCTCATGTTTGTGTCCCATACCAACAGATGGAGGTGACGTTGAGGAATCGTGTATGTGTGTGTGTTTAGTGCTTTGCCTGTTTTTGCTTGTTAGTGATCCTTAATTTATAAATTATTATATTTTCTGTTATGCTTTTTGAATTTTTAATATCATAATACCATGTAACATCACTGCATCGATTTGATGTGTGTGGTAGAAATATTAACTTGATTAGATGGCGCATATTTATTCCTCTCACAAATGCATTTAATGTAGTCTTTCTATAAATTCTAAAATGTAGTTACAAAACTGTAATACATAAAGATTGAAAAAGTTATATGTGTTTTTGTTTCCTCGTAGATGATGAATTATCCATTTTGTACGCTGGAGCAATTTAGTAACAAAGTCTTCTGGAAAATGTTATGAGTTTTTCCATATGTTTTTAAGGAGTAATTACAAAACCTATGTCCAGCTTCTGTATCTGTTCACTGAAGCCGACAGATATTGGCTTATGAAGACTCAAGATTTGTGTGAGGTTTGCCTTACCATAACCTCATGAAACATTACAGGTTACATGGGATAACATGTAGCTTTCACTACGTCCGAGTTCCATACATATGTCACTGTAAGTCATTTATCAAATGGACTGTTATCTGCTGTTGCTGTTCATTCTTTACTGGTTCATTCAGACGTTTTTACCAAACTTCTTTGCAACTTCTGACTGGACAGACAGCCAGACCAAGATCGACATCATCTGCCTGGGGTTTCCATTGCTGTTGGGAGTGTCACAGCATGTCATGCATTTCTTCGTTTTATTTAACTTTATGCTGTGGGAGTCTCATACTCTTTATGGGGACATTGCATACTTCACCTAATGGAGCAGAATAGTGACTGTAAGGAAGGCGAGGGACATAGCCAAAGATTAAAAACAATTTCAGCAGACCAGTACAATTGTTCTCAGTCTTGCAGGCTTTCAGGTCTTGTGACAGGACTAGCAGTACAGACCTCTGATTGGAACTTTTCATTAAAGACATTGAGGGTTGTAGACCAAAGTAAATCCGTCTCCTGCATGGAGCTCAAACTAAAATTGTACAGGACTTCACTCAGGCTAGTGGTAATGTACATCCTAATTTTGTTCTTTGGTCCTGTTAAGTGTGTCATTCGAGATGTAGGCAAAGCCGAGGAGCTTATGGGGAACCCTTGTCACACCTCAACAGTCAGTAACTTCACAAAAGGCAACCTGGAGGTTTTGAATGTCTGATTTCAGAGGCTAACCACTTAGATGTGGGGCCTATTGACCCTGGTTGACAGGGAGTTGGAACAATGATAAAATAGGAAGAATCTTGTATGATGCCCAATCCAAACTTGTAAGCAGATCTAAATGTGAATAGTAGATTATGAAACCTTAGCTGTATCACTGAAATATGAAGATGGCCAGAATTATGGATGATGTGAATTAAAATAGATGATCCAAGACCACACATCAAGATTTTATATCTGTTTACCTCTTGTATAATGGAAGAGACCTTTCACACTTAATGAAATAAGCTAAGAGTAAGAGAAATTTCTTTGTCTAGAATATTATCTGTAAAACCGATTATTCCAATTTTGTTTTTATTTTTGACAAGAATAAATAAAATTCAATTTCCTTTCGATTAGTGGTTTTATTCCACTTGCTGGCTGTATTTGGATATATTCTACAATGTACTGCCACATCTATTTTGTTTTCGTTCATCTGTAAGAAAACCTTAGGTATATGCAGCATCAAGTCCATGAGAACAACTTGGAACACTCCATTTATTTGTGATCATTAATTGAATGTAATATATTCTATTGCTAATCTTAACGGTAGTAGATTTCTATCAGTGAAAGCCAGTGGAACTGCCCAAGGCCTTCCTCAACAATATCGATAGCTAATTGTTTTATTTTTCAGTTTTTTTACTTCAAGAGCTTCCTCTAGCAGTTTCTTCAAGCAGTAAGCTGCATAAAGATAGGGTACTTGTTCACTCTCTCTTTTCTATTTCCTTACCCCTCCGTATCTTTCTCCTAATTTACATTAAAGATCTTTCCAATCAGTTATATCGTGTCATGGCAGATAGATGCATTAATATCCTCATTCTGTCAGTATTGACAGTTCATATTAGTGATGGCCTAGGCAGCATCTCCATTCCATAGGGATGTTATGTCCCCAAGCTTACCTCGAGGTACTTGTATTCCGAGAGCTTACACGCGTGCTATTGGTGAGAAAGAATGAATGATGGAAAATCTAAAAGTGGAGTTCATTACCTAAAGTGTGTGCTGCACGCAGAAGAAGTGTTTGGCTACACATTGCATTTTATAATATAAGAAAGAGTCGAAACAGCAAGTTTCACAAATCAGCGCCTCAGCGGCGTGGTTGATATGGTATTAGCGTCCCACCTCGGTGGTCGCAGGTTCGATTCTCGGCCATTCCATTGAGGAGTGAGAGATGTGTATTTCTTGTGATAGAAGTTCACTCTCGACGTGGTTCGGAAGTCACGTAAAGTCGTTGGTCCCGTTGCTGAATAAACCACTGGTTCCATGCAACATAAAAGCACCATACAAACAAACAAACAAAAGTTCCACAAATCTCGACTCGACTCCAACCTCCCATCTCACAGTTTGCATCCAAGTAAGCCTGGGTCTTCCAACTCTTCTGATGTCCATAGGAATGGAATGGAGAGGAATATATTGTTTAGGCCAAAGGCCAAGCACTGGGACCTATGAGATCATTCAGTACCGGAAAGGAAATTGAGAGTCGGTAGGTTTGAAAGGTGTAATGGGAGGAAAACCTCGCAGATACATTAAGAAACAATTGTCAGGAGAGGGTAGACGGCAAGATGGAAGAAAGATGTGAACGGAGGTACAGTAAAAGTAATGTAAGGGTTGCGGGTTGCAGCTAGTGGCCGAAGGGACGATGTACAGAACCTCTTGTAATGCCTACGGTGTACCCCATGAGGTGCACTGATGGCACTAACCCTCCCCGGGGCTGATGTCCGTAGGAGACCAACTGACATCCCATGCTATTCTTTTAAGGGGTTGTAGGAAGCACATATCCAAACGATCGCCATTTTCCTTTCATCATTATCACTTTGCAAATCTTATTCAGCCTTCCCATTGCTTGACATTACCCTTTTCTGTCTTTCACTAAATTCCAATTCAAGAGAACCTGGACTGCATATAATTTTTTTTTCAATACATAAAAGATTCAACATCATTAATCTTTTTTCTATCTCAAGTTATTTCATCCCTTTGTATGTGCTCTGTTCTTATTACGTATATTATTCTATCACTCAAGCTTTGTAAATCTTGTGTTTTGCCGATCAGACCTGCATTATCTGCATATTCTTAGTTTGCCAGTTTTTATTGTTACTCCAATCTCAACCTTCTTGTCAATTTCTTACTACTTTTTCATTATATAATTCATGAGGAAGTCAAACTGTATAGGTGAAAGAGCATTCTTGTAGTACCCCACTATTAGCTGCAAATTCACTCCACAAGACAATATCGATATTTACCTTACATCTCCTTCGTCCATGGGAAAGTTATTTTTACACATTTAATGGGAGTGATATAGTGAAACAATACCTTTCATAATATTGGTCTAAGGGGGCTGTCGTATGCCTTTATGCCTTTCGTAATCAGATTTCTAAACTCCACGGGTATAAATAAGGCCAGGGTCTGGCCTTGACCCAGCGGTAGAATGCCCTGCTTTCCGCTCTAGCTCTCTACTGCAATACTCCTGTCCGGAAGCGGTTTCACGGCCGACGACTCGGCCTGCCACTATATTTGCCATGTGTCCTGATGCTGAGCCAGGCTAGCTTCCTTTACCTCTGCACTACCTGCAGACTGGAGTCTGCTTAGACGTCTGCCTTGACAGTCTATCTACGCCCTCGCCTCGAAGTCCTTGTAGGATTCCACGTCTAACTACACCTGTCTCGTCCACCGACTAAGGTAATTTGAATTGGAAGTTGTTCTGTCGGCTCTTCATTTCCTGTTCCTTGCACTCATTCCCTGTTTCAACTGTTTTCCCATTCCTAGTATTCCCGTCTCCGTCAGAGACACATGTGAGTTTGATTGAGTGTGAAGTTTCTATGAAATAAGTGATATTAGTACGTGCAACTTTGCCTCTGGCAATTTCCATTACATTAACTTAACTGAGTATCATATGCTTCTCATATCGCTTGTAGCATTTTCGTTAGGCTACCATCATTGGTATTCGTATTTAAACTGCTTTGCAGATTCGTGTAGACTGCCTTGTTGCGTGCCTCCTCTTGTAGATCAACAGTGCCACTCAATCTGTTTTACCAGTGCCAATCCTGGGTCACCACTCCCAGCATTCCTGCTAAGCACATACTCGCTTTCATAAGTTCTTGATCCATTTCTCATGCACCTACGAGATCCCGTAAGTTAAGTGATTCTGCTTGCAATTTGGTGGCACCTTTGTTATTCTATTGTGAATCCTAGTGTTAATGTCACGAATGCCACGGAGCCAAACAGTGCTCCCGGAATTTATATCTTCTGATTACCTTATATGAATTATTTTAGTGGACAAATTGCTTTTACATTCAAACCTTTCGAAAAGTCATTTTGATGTTTCTATTAAGGTTTCTTTACTTTTCTGTTTATAGTTTGTGTGCCCTCCAGTCAGTATAGGTATGTTCGCTCAAGGTTTATTTTGAAAAGAGCATGCAGGCTATAACAAATATATGGCTTATTTTGCTAACGACCTGGTGTAATCAATAAGGTGTACTACGCTTTTGTTGAACTAAGCCCCGAATTTGTACTAGGTTTGTAATTGAATATGGTGGGATGCAGGCAGGCTGGAGAAGGGCTTAGGACCAGCCGCTTCATAACGAATATATATATATATATATATATATATATATATATATATATATATATATATATATATGTGTGTGTGTGTGTGTGTGTGTGCGTGTGTGATTTTGCACTTGAAAAAAATTTCCGTGGTTTTAATTGCTGTTTCTTTTTATGTCATATTCTTTGCTAAATTCTCTCTCTCTCTCTCTCTCTCTCCTCTCTCTCTCTCTCTCTCTCTCTCCTTGCAGATCCCCTCAAAGCGTCGATTGCATTTGGTGTTGATGAGAGGCTTGCATTAGTAATGGATGAAAATGATGATGACTCGTCCCAATCAACGAGACAGAACTCTCTACTTTGGTCCGTGACAGCTCAGCGCCGAGGGGAGAGACGAGCCGCCCGATGGTGTGTGTGTGTGTGTGTGCGTGTGTCACAAGTCTCGGCTCGCCAGATATTATCCTCCTTCTTGCCCCCTCTCTCCGTTATCTTTTTCATCTCGCTTATTTTTCTGAGTCTGTCTGCTCAAAGGAAGGCTGAGGACGTCACCACGTGATGTAAATTCGTTGTTCATGTAAGGATGGCAATGCGTATGCACCAGCCATGGTAGCATTGTTAGCAGCTAACGAACTTTCGTAAATGTTCAAAGATTTTGATCACCATTTGACTATTGCATTATATGACGATTGCCGATGGAAATGAGGACGGGATCCAATCTAGTATCGAATTTCTCCTTTTATCCTGTTCGTTTCTATTCTGCCGTGACATTAATCTTCTTCTTAGCCCGCTTTAGCGTTGAAGACGCAGTTTAGGGCAATAATGCTGCCTTTCCATAGTTATTGATCATCATGATAATTGTTGATCACAAGAGTCGATGATCATTGCCAATGCAACGCCTGATTGCGTAAAACAATCAATCATTTACCTTCCCTCCAAACTCCCTCTTCAGCTTAATCACTTATCCTCATCCTCATCACTTATCGTCTTCTTGATCACTTATCCCCATTTGGCGGTCCTTTGTTCCGTAGGCAGCCTGGGCTTTATTATCCCTGGCGACGTCCTGATCACCTCGGAAGGTATTGCAGCCTTCGCAAGAGATGGAGGCGCTACCTGCAAGTCCCACCTCTATTCCTCTCAACGGAAGCGATGTTGGCGTCATCTCGTTATTATTATTATTATTATTATTGCTATTATTATTATTTAAAAAAAAAATACTCATAGTTGCATGAGTCTTAAATTGGAGAAACAAATCCACAGTTATGGGTACGTTCCAAGTTTATCGAATAAATATATGTACATATAAATAACTGTGGAATTGTTTTCTCTATTATTATTATTATTATTATTATTATTATTATTATTATTATTATTATTATTATTATTATTATTATTATTATTATCTCAATAGGTATGAATGCTATTGATACATTGTGTCTTTAAACGCTATTATTGTCTTACACGAAATCAATTTCTTCTTATGCGATATCCCTCTCATTTTCAGCGAGTTTGGTCACCTTACATAATATTACTGACATCTTCATATGGCAATGTCTCACCTTGAAATGCTTAACAGAGGAGTTATGCCATAGCGATTCTTCATGAGAAATAGTTATTCCATCTTCCAGTTCCATGAGTTTGAGGATCGTTAACTAACATGTGGTAGCAAGTTATTTAATTATTATTCCTGTGCGAAAGGCTTTAGTAACACGCATCGAGCGTTGCACCAATCAAGAAGTGCATTTGGACGAAAAGGCAATTTAGACTCCTGGTTCCCTCGAAGTTCTCACAAATTTGATATGACTTTCATTACGGTACGCTAATCATAAATATGGACATTATAATCTGTATTCTTCCTCCCTGTCAAGTAGTTATATATAATTTGGCATTGTGTCATTTTATTACCAATCGAATTTTCGCAGAGATAAATCGTAACTGGCTGAGTTATTAACAAAAGCAAAGTATTTCTATGGAATATGCACTTCATCTTCTATCCTCTCGCAGCAACGCAGTGTCACAGTCGTTTCTGAGGTGAAATAGGACAGTGAAATGTCATTTGATCCCTCAACCTC
>NC_061087.1:3875116-3920116 GCF_015104395.2 Macrobrachium nipponense
AGCAGTCATAAATCTGTGTAACCTGCATTGCCATACGAGAACATCAGAACGACAGAATTTGGGGACTTCATAGAGTGGGAGATTATCAACAGTTCGACTCATTTCGGGATCAGAAGCGGCACCTGGTATTAACTCTAACCTGAACTTTATTTTAATCATTCACTTCCCTTCACTTACTAAAACAAGTCTTTTCAGTCCGCAATTTTGATGTCATAACGTAAGACGTCAGTGCATTCTTTCGACCCATCGTATGGACTGTTTTAAACCAGTATTACTACATCTTGGCTTACTGCTGTTTTTTTCTCTCTTACTTTTAGGAATTACTCTTGAGAAGTTAAGCTAAGTCAGCAAATGTTACATAATCACGCTCTGCTCCGATTACGAAATTGCGGTAGATTCCTCAGACATGTAATTGCACGGTGAGTTTCTTCCTGCCGACTGAGTGGCCGGTCATTGATTTTCTCACATTTTCTTTTCGTAAAATATTTCCTTTAAGTGACGAAACCAACTTTGAAAGAGACAAACTATTTTCAAACAGTGATGATATGCAGCATGGAGGATTCAATGATGAGAGAAAAAAAAATAGCTGAGCTCAATTGTTTAGCGATAAACTCACTGGCGTTTTGAAGATATAAAATTAAGTTAGAATTACCGTAACTGGAAAAAAATGGGCATTGGTTATATCTTCCTTAACGAGTAAGTGTATGTTTCCAGGTAAAATCATCATGAATAATATTTACCGACAATTCTCTCTCTCTCTCTCTCTCTCTCTCTCTCTCTCTCTCTCTCTCTCTCTCTCTCTCTCTCTCTAGCTCCGGGTTTCTTCCTTTAAGAATGTTGGTCATAATTCATAAACGGAATAAATTCGAAAGAATGGAGAAAATGTATAATCTTCAATTCTGAAAGAGTAATAGAGCGTATGATGTCGTGTGTGTTTACAGAATGTCGTAATAAGCTCAACAGAGAAGCCCTTTCGGAATCCTACCGACTTCCATCTTTATCGCGGATTTTTTTTATATAATAATTTTTCTGGTCCCTAATGGAGCATTTAACTTACGAATTCCACATCTGTAAACAAGAGAAGTTAGTTGCTTGATTGCTCGAGGAGCAATAGCAATAACAAATAATACTCGGATTCTAATATTGGAACGGCAGGCCACTATTATTACTTCAAGAGCGTGACAAATAACACGTTGGTCCGACCACTAATGCAGGTCCATTACTCCAATAACACCGCCAATAACGGAATAACATGACCAATACCACCATAACACGAGTGGCAATGTGTCGAGCACTGGTCGTGTTCATAAAACAATTTAAATGCAACGGAAAACCGTTTAATTTCATAGACGAATTACGATACAAAAAAAATGTAAGAAATAAATTAGCTGAGGTCAACGAATTTATCCGTCTTACTTCTTTAGTTTGTCGGACTTCTAAACTGATAACATTGAACTGTATTCACATAATGCCAGTGTCATAAAAAAAATCCCCCAAATTATACTTTTTAGAAAATTGCCGAGATTCATAACTGTCCACGAACTGTTTAACGCAAGTGGAGTGTTGCATGTGAACGCGCCAAGGGCCGCGCACTCAATTCCATCACTTTACTTTCCATAAAGCTTATTTCCCACTTAGCCTAATGCTGGGATATCGACCTCTTAAGAGTCCGCTGAGATTTCAGGGTTACAACGACGAAAAGCTGTACTCAAAGATCAGAAGAATTCAATTACGGAATTGCTGTTTATATTTCAGCTTAATAGCTTTTAACACTCCCAAGAACATTAAAGTTTTTCGAAGGAACGCGCTTTGTTTACAGACCTAGTACATTTCCCAAGGGAATTGCTGGAGTACCCATCCCTATTTTCGATAGTCATTTCAGTTTCTTCGTTCTTCGCTTACTCTGTCATACGATATTGTCAGGTGTTAGGTAAAGAATCTGTTTCACGGAGATATACATAAACAAGAAACAGACACAAACGCATGTGCAGCTTAAATTCTTGCTAAAATTTACCAAGTATGAACGCCAGTGTGCCTAGGTATATATATGCCTTTCTCATCAAAAGGGATGGCTCCAGGAGGTGTAAGTTCTTCCTGTTTACTGCCACAATAAAAGTTAAACTCTTAGCATGCCAAAAACAAAACGTATGTCGGTAACTCATCGCACATATGTAGTAAACAGATTGAAAACAAGTCAACGACTGTAAATTGAGAACGAACCTTTGGCAATCCTGGATAATCGTATGAAGCACTACCAATAAGTCATTGACTTGTTTTAACCTGTTTGTGATGTTTTTGCGGTAAATTACCAACTCGTGCTTACGATATATTTTACTGTTGTGTGGACCCACCCTTACTAACAGAAGCCAACTCTTGTCGTCTTCCTGGTCCTGATCTTTTTGTAAATTTTTTTATTTATGCAACTTGCCAAGTAAGTACAATGCTCACAGTTTACTCGCCAGCAGCTTAAAATAGGTTTAAAATCGGGTAGCTCTAGTGTCGGTGTAGTTTCACTGGACCCCGACCACTTTTGGAGTAAGAGAAGAACAACTTCAGCAAGTGGTTCAGTTGTTTTCTGCTGGCTCTCGATTGTAGTTCAGTTTTGAGCAGTTAGATAAGATTTTGTAATTTGACACTTTGCCTTTGGGAAGGTCTTTAGTGGAATATTGGTAGCCATGGCTTTGTTGTTTTTGTCCAGATCTCTTGTAGAGAACATTTGTTCCTTGGTTTGGACTTATTCTCGATTTTGACATTTAAGACGGATTATGACTTATTTTCAAGATGTCTGACACTAGTGCTGTTAGCATAAGGTATTGCAGCAAAGGTTGCAATACTAGACTTACTAAAGAAAAGTATGGTTCTCACACCTTGTGTATAGAGTGTAAGGAACATGAATGTTCATTTGACCAAACCTGTGATGAATGTTCAGAGTGGGATGCAAAGAAAAAAAGAAAAATAAGAGGAAAGTTTCGGGGTCACACTTAGCAAACTTAGGCGGATAGGAAACGTAAGGCGGCCACTAGAGTCAAGACTAAGACAGTAGATTGCAGGACTGTAGATAGTTCTGCGAAGTCTTCTGTTGATCATATTCCTAATGTTTTTATGCCTACTTCCTCTGTGTCATCTGTTCCCAGTCCTTGACTATTCAACTTGTTCCTTTATCCAGCTCCCCCACTTTCTGAACCTGACCCCCTTGCCAGCCTCGAGTCGAAAATTGTTCATAATTTCGACACTAAGATGGTGTTAATTGTGGATATGGAGACTCAGTTAGCTAATTTAGTGCAAGTCCTTATGGACAAAGAAGAAAATAAGTGTTAGTGAAGTGGCAGTGAAGGATGTGTATGTTTGTCCTGCCTACACTCCTAGCTCAAGGTGTCACTAGCGTACTCCCCTATCAGGGAGCGGTCATACTGGAGGCCCAAGGGAGGTCAGTGGGAACAGCCTCCGTGAAGTTTCTGGGATCCCCCAAAACGTTTTTCTCCAGAATGGTCTGTGCTGGTACCCAGGCATGTGTCTGCTTCAGAATGTTCCCCTTCCTCTTGAGAGCACCCAAGTGCCCATGGGCAGCCCAGCTGTTAGTAGCTCCTGAGCAACCAGTAATGCCCAAGTCTCTAGCTTGCCTGAGTGTGATTTAGCTTTTCAGTGCTCTCCAGTATACGAGTGCCCTACAGCACCCAAGAGTGCAGCACATGGACAGACTTTGCCTTTATCGGAACACTCGGCATATTCTCCAATGTCTTTGGCACCAGTTGTCTAATGTTTGGCAACAGCTAGCCAATCTGTTCCTACAGATTCTTCACTTGTTCCAATAAAATGTCAATTGAAGGGCATATTGAATTTGTTTTAGAGAGGTCCTTCCTCTAGGACCCAGGGGTTTACATCTATCTCCTGTTTCGTCTAAAGAAGAAGGTGATGAAGCAATATGGATCAAGGCTCCCCTCTGGTGGCATATGCAGCTTTGATGAAGTACTTGTTGCATAACTTCCTGGGTTTCTTCTTGCCTGCAGTCCCTGCCTCCCTGGCTTCGACTTTTTTCGTTAGTGACAAGTCTGCTGATGCCAGGCTACCAAAAATGGTGCTTTGATCCTCTGCTAGGAAGACTCTCATTGAGTTGGACAGTTGACCCGCTGAGAAGAGAGAACAAGGAAAGCCTTCTGTCAGTTATCCTCCCTCATGTCTTATGAGATAGAAGTACTTGGTGTAAGACACTGGGAAAGCTCCCTTTCTGGAAGTGGCTGCCTCCCAGCGGGACTTCTTGGGTCTGATAGACTCCTCTTGGATATCTGCTTTTAACGTGGCTAAGGTCATGTTCTCCCCTACAAAGATCAACCACTTTCTTAAGAACGTCTTCAGGATTTTCAAAATTATAAGATTCTTGAATTGGTCAGTGGGGGCTTTAGCCTGGAAAATCAAGAATTATATTTTGCAACCTGAAGATGTTGCGATGGATTGGCTGAATGTCCTTTCATGTATGGACAAGGGCATTAGGGATGGCACTCAAGAGTTATCCTCTCTCTATGATGTAAGGGTGTTAAAGAAATGAGAGCTCTTGTGCTCTTTTACTACGGAAAGCATCACAGCTTCACAGAAGTCTGCCCTGTTATATTCTCCTCTTGATTCCCAGCACCTCTTCCCTAAATCTACAGTTAGTGACATTCCATCAGCACTTCAGAAGAAAAGCACAAAAGATTTTCTAGCACGATGATCTAGACGCCCCAGGGATCCTGTGCCTGTCAGTGCCATTACCATTTCTCCTCTTCAGCCACTTCCCTTTCTAGGTAGCAAAACCTGATCCCAGGCCAGACCTAGAGCAAACCTACGATTCTTGACACGATCTTTTAGGAAATCACTGACATAGCCTTATGCTAAGGTCACACATTCACGTATCAACGCACGCACGCCCACGCATGAGCGGAAATTGGTAGTTGGCAACAGCTTACGCCAGTAAACCGTAAATGTAACGTAAAACATACGTAAAATCGGACGTACGGTGATGGGTCGTTCGGTCGCTAAGCTCCGCCCACCAGGTCGCCGTAGCCCATTCCAGTTTTGAAATGTTCAAAACAAGTCGTGGGTGGTCGCGCCAAATGTCACCTGACGTAGCTCCAGGCATTGCCCGTGGGAGCTACGCCGACTGCTGCGGGGTAAGCGCTAGGGTCACCAGCATCATTCGCCGTCGTTGTTTTCTTTCTGCGGCGAAGCACGCGGGCCTCCTAATTGCGCTGTAGCCTACGGCGAAACTGATTAACACATTTACAGCCCTGTACGACATGGCAACGCTGTAGCGTGGTATAAAAGGTCAGGTCGACGCCCTCAGGTCAGCTGTTGTTTCTGTCTCCCGAGACCAGCAGTTTCCTTCAAGCACTCTCCACAACGCCCTTCAAGATGCCGAACCTCCTAAAATGACCAAGGAAGGAACCATCAATGTCACAGCTTGCAGGACCTTCTTTCGGCCCGGAAAAGACTCTTACAGCCACTCCTACAACCACTCCTGCAGACATTCAGGAGAGGGAAAAAGTCAACTTCCACCTACAGGAGTCGGAGTTGGATGAGATTCTGACTGATGACAGCGACATGGAAACTCTCCATGAAGCTACCCCATTGACAGGGACAGAATGTTCCCTTGACGGAGGATAGCCAAGACGTCGAAGATATTTATTTTTTCTGAATAGGAGTCTTACAATAATGGTGTAACAAATAATGTAAATATTTGAGAGGAATTCCTTATTACATCTAAAAAATATTATCTGAATAGGTAGAATTCCTATTTATTTCCAAGAATGTTTGATAAGTTATTAGATGTTATTCTATATCGCTTAAATATAAATCGCTCATGTCAACAGTTTTATAAGTCAAAGTGTATGTATGTCTGAATGGTAAATTTGTGATGTTACATTAATTACATATTATATATATATATTACAGATGGCTACTATCAAAAAGTTACCATAAAACTAAAATAGATTAATTTGTAGGAAAACAACGAAGAGACGAGCTGTTACAATGATTGTTTACGGAACGGCAAGCTCTGTTCACAGGCCCGCCCTTTTGTACCCTGCGGCACCACAACGGTGGGCGTGGTCTTGGCGTGAAGTTGACGTACATAGAACATTACAATATCGGCGTTAGTTTCAGGTAGACGTCCGACCTTGCTTTCTTTACGCTTACATTTGCGGCGCAATTTACGGTGCTGGCTTTACGTCCGTAAGCCCGTGTCCTGTTTACCAGCTGTTCAAGGTCATTTCACCGCGATGATGCCCACGATCCACATACGTGGGCATACGCCGTCGTGATACGTGAATGTGTGACCCTAGCATTACACTCAGAATTGAGACTCCTACATTATCGGAAGAAATGGAGCAAAAGGGTAGCAGAGAAAGGGATTGTGTCAGTGTTGAGGGAAGGTTACTCCATTCCATTCAAGGGAGAAACCCCTGTTGGTCAACAAGTCCATCATGTTGACTGCCTACTCGGTAGGCTCAGAGGTTTTTGGCACTATTGAATGAGGTGGCATCCCTCCTCAAGATGAGAGCCATCGAGGAAGTTAAATAAATCGAGTTGGATGGGTTTTACAACCATCTGTTTGTAGTCCCCAAAGCATCAGGGGGATGGAGGCCGGTGATACGAGCACCCTGAATTTCTTTCGCAATTCTGGTACATCGGAGGTCCAGGAAGTACCTGAGATTTGTGTTTTGCGACAGTGTACCAATTTTGAGCTTTATGCTTCAGCCAGCCATTCAACAGCTCCACAGGTTTTTATGCAAGTCCTTGCTCTGCTCGCCAAGTGGTTACATCTGATGGGAATAAATATCTCCCTCTTCATAGACGACTGGCTCCTTCATCTCAGACAATTCTATATTTGGGGATGTTGATAAACTCTCAGAGTTTTCAGGTTTCTCCATCCACCAAGAGGATTCAGTCATGCCTGAGAAAAGTCAACGAGTTTTTTGCCTATCAAACCTGCTCTGCAAATCAATGGATGAGCCTTCTCGGAACCTTAGCATCTGTGGAGAGGTTTGTTCACTTATGAAGTTCCATATGAGAACTCTTCAATTTTACCAACAGGCTGGCTGGGACATAAAGGCTCATCTGGACACTTTTGTCTTTCCAATAATGCAAGAAATAAAGGAGGATTGCCACTGGTGGACTTCAGAAGACAGACTTTCAGAAGGGAAGTCTGTGTCACTGTTGAACCCCAACCTAGACTTTTATGCAGATGCATCAGAACAAGGTTGGGGAGCGCTCTTCGGCAACCATGAGATATCCAGAATATGGTCCAAAGAACAGAGGCATTGGCACATCAACCTCAAAGAGATGACAGTATTCAGCTTGGCCTACAACATTTTGCGTCAGTAGTCAACAGTCAAGTTGTGACTGTACATTCCAACAATACAACAGCCTTGACTTATATAAAGAGAAAAGGAGGGACACATTCGTTCTCCCTTTATAAAGGGGCGAGAACTCCACTATTATGGGTGGACCACAACCAAACCAAGTTAGTAACTCGCTTTATCCAGGGCAGACTGAACGTCATAGTGGATGGGTTGAGCCAGCACAAGCAGATACCCTCCACCGAGTGGACTCTTCATCAACAAGAGTGCAAGAATCTATGGAAACTGTGGGAGAGACTGCTTATAGATCTGTTTGCAACATCAAAGAATTATTGCCTCCTAATTTTTTGTTGACCAGTTCCAGACACACTTTCATGGATGATGGACACCATGTTGCAGGACTGGTCAAATAAGATATCTACGCCTTCCCACCATTCTACAGGATATGGAGTGTGCTCAACAAGTTCCAGAATCACATGAATGTCACGATGACTCTAGTGGCCCCATTGTCTGACCAACAATAAAAAGTACAGGAAGATCAGACAAAGTATTGAACATTGGCCCTCTGGTTTCCAACAAAATCGAAAAGGGTAGAATCTGTATTATGTCATCTAAGAATTGGCCATACTCGATTGACCCACCGATTCCTTTTGGAGGGGGTAACTGCACCAGTCTGTATGCAGTGTGACTCTCCTCTTATTGTGGACACATTATATTACATTGCCATAGGTATTCTGCAGCACAACAGAGACGGGTTAATGGGCAGGGATATAGCAGAACTGCTTGGTCTGGATGTATCTGTTAATAGTTGTTGGATTCCTTAGAGACATTAACCTTTTTAATGAAATTTAATATTGACCTCCCTGTACGTTGCAAAGTGTAGTGTATACACTAGAAGTTGCTTATATAAGCATGCTTATATGAATATGAGTATGTGTATGGTATATGTATGGATACATTTTTTGTTCTTGTTTGCACACTTGAAATGTGAAGTTATAATTTTTATGGTGGATATCTGTTTTTACCATAGTTTTAAAATCGCCTGTATTTTATTTCATTTATAAAATCATCAACATAAATATTCATGTCAAACCAATTTCATTATAGCGCTGAATAATCCCTACGGATTCCTGTGCTTGGCTTCAAGCCTAAATTTCATATTCCGTTTCCAGATCTTATCTTGTTGATAGACTTTCCGAGGTTATTATCAAGAAGAACAAGTCTGCTCAGACAGTCCCACTTCAACCAGCTCCACCAAAGATTCAGACTGTCAGGAAACACCTCAGACAGAAGGGATTTTCAAGAACAACTTCAGAAGCAATTGCAAAGTGTAGGCGCTCTTCTTCTGACAAGGTCTATCAAGCTAAGTGGACTATCTTTAGGATGTGGTGTAGAAGACATGACATCTCGTCTTCTAAGACTTCTTTAGTGGACATTGTGGACTTCTAAGACTTCTTTAGTGGACATTGTGGACTTTCTTCTGTATTGGAAATGCAGACGTTTGGCCCTATCAGCTAATCAAACCTCTCAGACCTAATCAAATTGTTTGATACCTCCAAGAGACAGTCTCTTGGAATTTGAACGTTGTGCTGAAATGGCTCATGGGACCTTAGTTCAAACTCCTTCCTTCTGCTTTGTTAATGGACGGACTTTACCAGCAAGACCCTTTTTTCTGGTAGCTTTGGCGATAGCCTAAAGGGTCAGCGAATTGCATGTCTTCGACAAGAGAGTCGGATTTTCACAGGGTGATGCCATATGTTTCTTTCACCCTGGGCTTTTTAGCCAAAAATGAAGACCCAACCAAACCCTGGCCTCGCTCATTTGCCATGAAGAGTCTAATGGAAATACTAGGTCCAGTGAGAGCACTGAGGTACTATTTACATAGAACGAAAAAGATTTGGGGCCTTACGAATCAGTTATGGTGCTCAGTTAGGTACTCATCCTTTGCCATGTCAAAAAATGGCTTAGCTTTCTTTCTGAAGAATCTGATCACCAAAGCCCATTCTTAAGTTGGAGAGGAGGTCTTAATGTCCGCCAGAGCCAAGGCTCATGAGATCAGATCGGTTGTCAAGCAGCTGGCCTTCAGATACAACCTATCCCTATCATTAGTTATCCAAGTAACTTATTAGAAGTGTAGGTTGGTCTTCACGACCCATTATCTGAGAGATGTAGAACTAGTGTTCAATAATTGTAGTGCATTAGGGCCGTTGTCTGTGGCTGGCAGGGTGTTGGGGGAGTAAGCGTAGGAAGCTCTTCTTCCTGTCTATTATCTTCGTCTTAAGCTCAGGTGTTGAGTTGAAAGGGGAGCATGGGGGCACTGTGCCTGGACCGCCCTCCAGTCTTTGTTTTAATGATTGGCTGGCGTCTATATTTTACAGTATAAGTGATATTTGAATTGTTTTTCTGGTCATTTTGTATGTCAATCTGTGCCCTGGGCAACTGAATACTTGTATGCTTTGTTAGTCACCGGGTTCATCCCTTTCTGCAAAGCATCACTGTTGTAGAGGTGTGTCTGGCCAATTAGCCACACCCTACATTGATAAGACGAGCGCCAGCCAGAGGCAGTATCTACTTGTAGCAGCTATCTTACCAGGTAAGGAACAGCAATCATTATACTAGTGCTATTATCTTCTATTCTCTAAGTCATTATCATGAATAATGTTTTGGGATAGCACTATCCACATATCCCACCTCCATGTCAACTTGGGATTCAGTAATGTAAATACTTGCTAAGTTACATATATAAAAATGACATTTTTATGATAATGTCATTTCCACAAAATCATAGGGTAGATGCAACTTTTCCAGAAGATCATATATATTATCATATATTTATCGTTATTTTTTTTAATCCATATACGTACAAATATCCCCGACTCAGTATCCTAATTAAAAGTATTTGGCTGCGAACCCAATAATTGTGGCTATTTCTGACTTAAAATATGTATTTAGTTGAAAGCCCAACACCCATGGCTATTTGTTGACTTTCTTGTTGCAATTACAGCATTCTGTAGAAGCATGCTTACAAACAGGACAAGGCACATGGAGTTAATGGCCCGGAAACCATGTATCAATTGCTTCCTAGGAGAATACAAGACCTGGAAAACAGCTCGCGCACAGTAATTTCACACCTCCAGTCGAGGGGCAGGTGGTCTCTTACATGAACCAACCAGCACTGGGTTGATCGAAAGGTCTGGCCCTGTAGGTATTATAAGTCTAGTCTTCACGGCACTGAGAAAAGGATGTGCAGATCTCTTCCACAATATATATCTATATCTTATCTATAAAATATATATATATATATATATATATATATATATATATATAATATATATAATATTATATATATGTGTGTGTATATATATATATATATATAATATAGATATATATATATATATATATATATTCGTTGGTGTTTTTACATATGTAAAGACAAATAAACATGTAAAGAAACTGTTAGACATATCCAGCAAATCACTGGAACGCCATTAAAATCGCGGTGCTTACATGATGCGACCGGGTGTTTTTCTCCTCGTTATGAGACTAAAAAGGGAGGAAAAAAAAAATATTGAAAACGATTCCCGGGTCTTCGAAAGACGCCGCGCCTTATTTTGAAGGCGGATCAAAGATGTCTCTATAATGACATCAATTAACAAGTATCAATCTCCTCTGCTCGACGTCGGAGGAGTCCCTCGGTTGTCGCTGCGGAGGAATTCCTTTTCCGCAAAATAATTCCCGCGACGTGACGCTGAGGGCATGAAGATTCCCACCCTCACTCCCTCCCACCCTCCCTCATCTTCCCCACTCCCACTGAGCCGCCTCACACACAACACGGATCAAAAGAAATTCAAATGAAAACAGGAAAAATGTGGAATTCTTCAAAGGAAAATCCGGGGAAAAATAAAGGTTCATTGAAAAGGGGAAGAGGGCTTTACATTATAATCTGCCTTTTGAAAACTGAAATGAAATAAAAAGAGATATAACAGGAATAGTGAGCTCGGAAAAAAGCAAAACATATTTCATAAGGAAAAATCTAGTGCTATTGGCTCATTTTGCCAGATATGGATTCATTCACCCATTCGCTGTAGATTATAGACCTAAATCTAAGCTTTGTCTCTCTGTCAGAATCTTTGAACTCTCTCCCAGTTATTATTCAGTTGGTTTTCATCCCTGTTCTGACCGCCAAACTTATCGTTTCCATACCTTAACTAAACTGGACGCATACATTATAGAGGCTTCTTTCATTAAAAGGGTTTGGGTAAATAACGCATCGAAATCCTCTTACGATATCAGAACTGTATTTTCTGTTTCTGAATACCTACGCCGAATGCTTACGTTGGGCTGTATGAGTGTGGGACTATGAACATATTTCTTTGCATGTTAACTAATACAGTTATCATCATTATTGCTATTATTTTGTTTTTGGTGGTGGTTTTAACATATTCATGTTTAGCTGGTCTTTTATTCTTACCCATTTATAAGAACGTTATTCTAATGCCGGTTGACTTACATTTGTCAGTAAGTCATTCTTTGTGTAAGCGGGTTATTATCAACTTTCACGGAGTATTAATCCGTAATTATAGTTTACAGATTTTATCTGTTTGCTTGTTTGTTTACTCACTTCTTTACCTGCAGCAGATAAAGGATTTTATATTGAAAATCTCGGCCAGGCTTTCCCTGCGATTCTTTATATTGCTGTTGTCAATATCTAAAGAAAGAAAGAGGTATTTGGGCCTCTTGTCCATCTCTGTGCGAGCCGGTCGTGCGCCTATTCGCAAAGCCCGAGCCACTTCCATACATGAAGTACCCTGGGGGAAACGGATAGCTCTAAAGACTTCAATACCCAAGATCAAAGGCCCCGAGAAGCAACGATTACAAAAACGAATAAGCTCCAATCCGGAACAATTTGGACTGGGGTCGTCATCAGCGTTTTTCAAACACATATTGCTTTCCTTTATTAGAAGTCCAGCCGTCGCACTGTCCGGCTGCGAGTTAAAAATACTGGAGGGGCGCTACTGGCTTGTCATTTGAGTATGGGGAGTTGTTCGTCATTTTGCTCCAATTTTCTCTCTCCTTTTTCCTTTTTTTTCGTAGCAGGAATAACTTGACGTCGTTGGCACTTTTGTTCTGGGCGTTTTCTTGCAATGCAGATGCTGAACAAATCTTACTTTGAGTATTTGCGAGTTGAGAAAATATTGTCTATTCGTCGTTGATGCAGTGTCCTAGAGAATAAATACACTAGAACATTTTAGAAGCACTTGCGATAAAATATGTTGCAACAGTTGTTGAAGAATAATAAGTATTCTGTTACCACTGGTTACAGAATAGTGAACACAGCTAGGAAGATGAATTGCCGAAAGATCAAAACTTCTGCATTTGGCAAACGTTTCTTGTACCTGGATGTCTTTCATGAGTTGTGGCAAGTCATCTTTTATGTCAAAGTTACAGTTCAGTGCTGAAATGACCGATGCTCGGTTCTACTATCGAGATTTCTTCTGGATCATATAACCATCAGCTTCCTTCGTATTTAGATACTTCCGTTACCATGTTCATAACTTTAAAGCTGTAGTTGTATGTATGTAGTTATCCTCCATCCAAAGATGGCTAAAAGGAATTTTGAATATTGCTATCAGAATATTTATAAAAATAAATTGTTTCATCAAACACTGAATAATGTAATATTCATCAATCAATAATTCAATTCAATCCCCCATACCTGTAAAACAGTCTGCTATAAAATATTGATTCTCAGGCATTTTTTAAAGCTTGTTATTTGTCCTTTTATCTTCAAATTATTGATATTTATCAAATTGATGTAATTTCTTAGTGATTACTTTTGCAGCCGCATTACTTCCGTTATTTTTTATTTCCTCAGTTTGACTACACCCTATTGCTGCCGTCGGGCTGAAGTCGCCAGGTACGGCTCTTCAAATGTTAAGAGTGAAACCTATCAAATGCATTGTGAATAGAAATGAAGCAAAGAGTTGATAAACTGTTCTCTTTAGTAGCGATCACATCCAATGCCTCTTGTAAGATGTACCGTAATATCCCCCCTTCCCCCAAAACCTCCGTAGTTTCTCATAGACCAAATGGAAATCTATTGAAATGTATTCCTATGAAAAAGGCAAAGCTTCCATCTGCCGTTCAAGAAGTAATGGACTCAGTGTCATCTGGCTTTCTCTTAAAAATCAGAGAGAGAGAGAGAGAGAATCCTTTTCATTTCTTATTGCCTCGCCTTTTACTCTGTGGACAAAAAAGTCGTGAGGAGAAAAACATAATCTGAATAAGCACAGCTGATCAATAACACCACCACAATGGTCAAAGGAGGTTGATGATATGCACCATCAGGGTCTATAAATATTGATTAAAGCGTTTTATACCGTTCTGACAAGGGAGAGAGAGAGAGACTCACTTTCAATTGTAGTCAATAAACAAAACTAAACTTTTAGGCAAACATTTGTTCCGTAGAGATATAAGGATAAAAAGGACTAAAGGTAGAAATAGCCAAATGTAGAAATAGCAAAGGGCAAGCATGAGAGAGAGAGAGAGAGAGAGAGAGAGAGAGAGCACCATTTGCAATGTTATACAAGTAGCAGAGCCTTCCATTAGAAAGATTGAAGGTTCTGTCCATTAATTTCCTCCCTGGCCATTACAGAAGGAAGTTTGAAGAACACAGAAGCCCCCTGCGCTCTTACTCTTTCCTCCTCCCACTCCGGCTGATGTTGATGCTACGTTGCAGGGGGGTGGGGGGATAGATGGAGAGGGATGGACAAGAGGAGGGGTGAGGGTTTCAAGAGATCTGTTGTTTGTTTGTGTGTCAGTAAGAAAACAAGTTACTGTTTACTCTCGTCAGAATCTGATTCCCGCTGAGAGAAAGGGACACGCGATGTATATATATACATAGACATACAAATGTATAAATATGTAAATAACATATTATATATATATATATAGATATATATTTATATATATATATATATGATATATATATATATATTGTATATATATATTATTCTGATTATCAAGAATCATTCTATTACCATGACAACTTGTCCATTTACCTTGTATCTGCTTAGCTTTTAGCTTTTGCATTATTTGGAGGAGTACACCCTAATTACATAATCTAAGCTGCTGTAATCAAAAGCCGGTCATAAGCGTTTGCATTTTACAGTTTATACTCATTGTATGGGTGTATATTAGGTATATAGGACACTAATGTAGATATCAGGCGCATTAGTCACCCTGTTTTTATATATTTATTTTTTCAAATTATTTATTCTTTTCGAAAACATAGGTTCTTCCTCTTCTATGCCGTAGGTAATAATTTCTTAAGGTCATGTTGCATCATTAATGGGACTTCATATCCTCTTTTGTTTTCACGAGTACTCGAATTAACACAAATGCACATTAGTTAAGAGGATATTCTATTTCGAGAAGATGATATAAGGGGTTATGGTACTGTGCCAGAAGGTTGTATATAATAAACAAAATCCTTGTAATTCTGTTATAAACTTCAGATCTTATTAGCTCCATATTATCAGTAATTTCAGTCTTAAAATAACAGTTTCCAGCAAGCACTACTCCATGTTCCCATGTTCGTACGCCTTTTTTCGTTTTTTTAAGTATTTCATGTAATATATATATAGGAATGAGACGCCAACGTATCATTTCTGTAATATTTCTGTCGATTATTTAGTATTGTTAAATGGTTGACTTTATTTTATAATCCTGTCAATAAAAATGGAGGTTTGGAGACCAAACTTAGGCTGAGTGGTAAAAGTAAAGGCCCCCGACTTGGTAGGGATGTTGAGGTTACGCTGCGTTAATGAAGGTTGTGACAGGTGAATTGTTATCCACCTCGGTGGTCTCGGGTTCGATTCTCGGCCATTCCATTGAGGAGTGAGAGATGTGTATTTCTGGTGATAGAAGTTCACTCTTGACGTGGTTCGGAAGTCATGTAAAGCCGTTGGTCCCGTTGCTGAATAACCACTGGTTCCATGCAACGTAAAAGCACCAGACAAACAAACAAACGGGGAGAGTTTCCTTTCTCTTGGAGTTTAGCGGTGCTCTGGGAGATCACTGGCTGTATACACTCACAATCCTTTATTTGAATCTGTTTTTTTACTGGTGTCTACTAAATGATTAGGCTAGCACAGTATTTTAGGAAATTATTTGATATTTGAGGAATTCAAGAAAGCAGTAAATTCTTTTGATTTTACAATGCTCACCAAGTCTGTGCTTGTGCTGTTCATTATAGGCAAAAATACAAGTTTTATACCTTTTCTGCAAGCACCCTAATTCCCTTTGTTTTTATTGCAGCAGGAAGAACATTAGGTGGTTTAATTGTATTGTGAATGAATATAATTGCCGGTGCTTATGTTCACCGTTTAATTAATAATCAGGTTTTCTGAAAATAAACAATCGGAAAGTGATTGGCATCAATGGAACAGTTCTTTCCGTTCTCAGATCTAAGGAAATTCAGAACCAGAGAATGTGCTTTAAAACTGAATTAATGCTGAAGCATTTTTAAAGTTGGAAAAAAATAGATAAATAGATAAATAAAAAAAACAGGAAATATTAGGTAAATAAATCCTGCAGAGCTCGAAAATTTTCGATTGTCATTTGGAACTGATATTTGTGATACTGAAGTGATTGAGGTCACTGAGGAGTTCCCCCAATCTTTTATAGTACTCTGTAGCTGGTCCGCTGGTACAGTGGTAAGTGTCGTTTATGAGGGTTCGCGTCTCCCCTAGTGCGATGAAAAATCACTGGGTGTACCATGATCGGTGTGTGTGTGTGTGTGTGTGTGTGTGGGGGGGGGGGGGGGGGGGTTGTTCGGTCCGGTAGGAGGTTGAAACCGTCATTCTCTGGAGGGCTTAAATTTAAAGTCAGCGACCCCTGTGTGATTGTTCCATGTGATTAGGTTTCATCTGCTGAAATAATAATATTAGTTATTAGGTTATTTTAATTTCTGAGTGATTAAAGTCTTTTTTTATATCATCGATTTCAATGTTATGATTTATTGTTAGAGTCTGAGTTTCATTAGAAGTTATTATTGTGACATTGTTTTTGTGAGTTTTAAAGTACTTGATGAATTAATCAAGTTCAGTGATTTAAGATATATTTCTATGTAATTTTATCCTCCCGGAGCAAATATTTTCCCATTGTCATTTGTAATCCCATTGTTAGCCAATCCCTTTGTTGTACATTTTTTAACTCTAGAGAATAAAATTATATTATTTCTTATTAATTTGAATTTTACTTTATTTCTGGAGTAGAGGAATCAATACAGTTCAATGGACATTAAAGTAAAAATTACAAATAGCGAAAAGAATATCATGAGAATGTATTCTTGCGTGTGAATAAAAGAAAATTAAAGGTAAAAAGTCTTTGTAAACTATGTTATTAAGGTTTCAAACCTCGAGTAAGAATTGTGCTCTTAATTTAAGTTATTGGTTTTTTTAATTTATTTATTTCTGGAACGTCTTAAAAATCAACGTATCTATAATATATTTTTAAGACTTACAGTAATATTTTCTTGTCATTCCGAGGAAGGAATCGATATTACTGTAGTAAGTGAAAAAACTGCATATGTTTTGTTGTAAAATGCACGCCAGTCGTCACCGTATATCACTCATTTTTCCATGAAAGGAGTAATGCAACAAAATGAAAAACAAAGGACAACAAAGCCGCAGATGATGCTTAGAGATGACAGCTGATGATGTCATTCACGTTTTACCATTTTTGATGGCGGTCAACCATAGAACAGTCAATTTGAATATATGATTATTTATGCACATATATACTATATACGATATATGTCATGTATGTATATATGTATAATATTTATATGTATGTATATGTATATATAAATACGTACATGTATACGTATATGTATGTATATACATACATATATGCACATATTATGTAGCATGTGTGTGTGTGTTGGCATAAACATTTTCGTTTAGCATACTGGGCTGTTGGTCTGAGGACGAAGTGAAAAATGGAAAGAAAGAGAGCAGTAGCAGCTGCCCAGCGAGTGACCGAGAGCAATAGCGCATTTTTTCTCGACTTGTACATTAAGGCGTTCTTAAAGTACATTTCATCATTAGTCTTCCTGATGGATACAGCTGGTCTTTTAATTCACTGTAGTACAGAGAGAGAGAGAGAGAGAGAGAGAGAGGAGAGATTATGGAGTAGTCCTAATCTTTAATGAAGAAGGCGTATCCGTGCTATACCTGATACTTCAGTATTAACTACTGCCTCCAGCGCTGTTGTGAGAACTGTTGTTTTAATAACAAAAGAATTGTCTATTTTAGTTTTCTGTAAAAGAAAAGGACTGAGTGGCTTTTTGTCTGTCCGTCCGCCCTCAGATCTTAAAAACTACTGAGGCTGCAGGTTGGTGTGTTGATCATCTACCCTCCAGTCATCAAACCTACCAAATCGTAGCCCTTTAGCTTTAGTAGTTTTTATTTTATTTAAGGTTAAAGTTAGCCATGATCGTGCCTCCGGCACCACTATAGGTGCCAACAACATCCACCACCACCGGCCTGTGGCTGAAAGTTTCATACAGCATTATACGCTGTACAGAAAACTCTTATTTCATCGAAGAAACTTCGGCATTTTTTGCTTGTTTTATATTGTTGTGGGACCGAGACGCCTGCAGTCTTTGCTGCCGAGTATGTTCCATTAAAATGATAAGTTTCGGTTTGCTTCTAAATCTGTAATGTTAGTGGAATTTAAAAATGGTTTATAATTTTTCCTCGTTGCGCTGTCAACACATCTAACCTGCTACTTCGAACTTGCTGTTACATTTTTTGCAATTAAGGAGAATAAATACTTGACGTGGTGTTGCCAGCGAGGCCGTGTCGTGAATCATTCTCCCCGTAGGGCAGTAGTGCCGTCAGTTGACCTCACGCGGTGCATTGTAGGCTTTACTTAAGCTTCTTTGCAGCGTCCCTTCGGCCCCTAGCTGCAGCCCCTTTCATTTCTTTGGCTGTACCTCCGTTCATATTCCCTTGCTTCCATCTTACCTTCCACCCCTTCCTGACAATTGTTTCAACAATATTTGCAGCGTTGAATGACATCCTAGGTCCCAGCGCTTGGCCTGTGACTTAAATTTTATGTTCCAATTCCAACAAATGATAATTCTGTTTTGCGGAACATTGTTCATCAGTTTCATGACGAATTTGGCCTCTTCCAAGGGGGTAGGGGCACGATTTGAATTACATTATATAATAATAATGAAATTACACTTCAATATATTTTATTCAACTAAACGGTTTAGTCATGATGTCTTTATTACGGATAACGTAATTTTATGTTATTGTCAATCAAATTGCAGGAATGTTTTTTCTTCAACAAGAAAGGAAGGGAAAACAGATAGTGGGCAGTTTTATTTAGTGACATCACAGTATATTAGTTATACTTTACTGGTAGCCCATATGTATAAAATGAATATGAATGCGTCATCTATATTCATATATATATATATATATATATGAATATATATATATATGATATTATATACACACACACCACACACACACACACACACACATATATATATATATATTTATATTATATATATAATATATTATATATATATATATAATATATATATCTTCACGAATCTTACCCCGAAACTGATTTAACTCTCAAACTCCTACCAGCCAGCCATTACGCGTGGAAATGGGCAATCAGCGTTACAGCTGCCACGGCCATTTTTTAGTCAATCACGTTCGCTCAACATTTCACAGCATACGAGAGCCTTTCAGTTCAAACCACTCCCTTACACCACTAGAATAGTTCTCAGTAAAAAATGCACGACGTCCTGCTAACTGCTAGTAGAAGTTAAAGGTATGAGACCCTCAGATCTCAGAATACAGTCGTCGAAGTATTTTTTATTCTTTATCAGAGTGATTCTAGTTTGAGGGATATAATTTGTGGATATCCTCGAGCGAGGAAGCAAGCAGTGAACACTTAAACAGAGTTTATACATGGAACGACTTTACTCCTACCACTTTCCTTCACTTTCAAGTGATTGGTATAATAATTTCGTATTTCCGGAAGTGTAAAGAACAACCATTCCAGTTGGCCCTGGAAACCATATATCATAGTTGGGTGGAACGACGTTGTCGAGAAAATACATTGCTTCGGTGTTGTGCCACTTTTCCAGATTTAATCTGTCATTGGCTAGGTATTTCTTTGAAGGAAAGACGTACGTAACAATACAACTTATTTTAATGAAATGAAGAAACCATAGTATATAAAGTGCATTTGTAAGGAATAAGTAGAGAAAATATCAGATTCCATACCACCTTTGAGGCACAAAAACACTGATTCATTTGGTTACTTAGCTAAAATATACTTTATTATTATATGAACGCATTTACTGAAAATGTTTATGTGAGCTTTCGCACATTTTCCTAAGTATCTGTTTAGTTTAGCGATTCACATAAAGATGAACGCTCCTGTGGGGAATTTGCGCATGAAAATATCTATAAAAACTGTAGATTTTAAACCAGTTCATAATGATTGTGGGGTAGAGGCAAGAGACTACAAAGAGTTGCTTTAAACCTTGAGTATTACCTTTCTATAAAGTATTCATTTTTACTCGGAGATTCATGAAGTACGCAAAGAATTTATTTTGAAGATGAATTTACGTAGACTGTTATTGGATAGAAGCATGCGGTTACTTACACTCACGAACACACATATTTTAGTGTATAAGATAAATATTGATTAGTGGGAATTCTATTACACACACACACATACACACTCACTCCACGTAGGGCAGTGCCTTCAGTGCACATCACGTGGTACAATATAGGCATTACTAAAGTTTTTTTGCACCATACCTTCTGCCTTTAGCTGCTTCCACTTTTTGAGGCCTTTACTCTGACTCCATTCCCGCTTGCTTTCTTCAGTCTTGCAGTGCTTTGTTATGGCAATTGCGGGGTTTTCTCCCAGTTCCACCTGTAGATCGTTGTGCTTCGCTACCTACATTTTCTGGTCTTCTTCTTGGTGTGCATCCGCCACTCTTGAGCGTTGAATGGCTGAAAGTGTCCCAGTGCTTGCTTGCATTGACAGTCTAAATTTCATAAATCGATCGATCAGTCAACCACACACACACACACACACATATATATATACATATATATATATATATATATATATATATATATATATATATCATATATTGACGTGTGAGGGTCGTTTTGGATGAGGGAATATTAATAAAATCAAATAAATTACTGTCAGGACTGCCATGACTCACACACGTAAGGTTAGTTAAGTAAGAATGAAGCGCTTTTGACATACCTTGAGTTAAAAAACTGTTCAGTTAGTTAAGGAGCCAGGAAACCAGCCATTTATATTTAAATTGAGTTTATTTACACAAAATTGTACAGCCTTAAGACAAACTGAACGGCAGTTAAGCCCCATGGAGAGTGAACAATATACTGTGTTAAATTATTCTCTTATTCACAATGTCAATTCGTTAACGGGCTGCTGCTTAACATGAGAGATGGGCCGAATTCACAATCTATGCAAGGCTGGTTGCCGATTATTGATGATAATATTTTCTACGGTAAGTGGGCGCTTAGCAAGGATGCAGGAATGCACGGAATTCATGGCAGCCGGAATCTGGAATGGGATTCCAGGTTACAATCAAACATAAAACAAAGACTTCTCTCACAAAATTTATGACTAATGCACTATGGAGGGAATTTAACCTTAAATCAAACACAATGCTGATAATATGGGGAGAACTCTAATGCTTATGTTGAATTGCTCAATTAATAGCTTTGAACAAGTCACCAGGGAGACACGTGATGCTAGACATAGAGAGAAAAGGGAAATTTGAATAATGAAAATAGTGAGAGTTTTTTGTCTTGGAGAAATAGGGGCTGGTTGAATTTGCAACTTCTAGACGTACCTTAGATTGTGGGTGCATGTAGCTTGATAAAGGATGCAGCATCCAACCAGCGAAGAGGAACAGGGGCTGAACGAGCCAGTTGCAGTCACGTCTGACTGCTATGAGGACTAGGCGAGATCTGAGAGCGAAACAGGGCAGTCGCGGGTCACCTGCTTAAGCACAGGGCGTGGCATTTGTCTGAAAAGGTGCCAAACAGCCAGCACAAAGTCGTGGGAGAAAATAGATCTTAAGCTAAGACTACCTAAAGGCCCAACCAGCAGGCCATATAACCCCTGTGTCCTGACCTTTTTACCTTGGTAAGTCTCCAGTGTTTAACGGCTTCATACCCCCCCTCCCCCTTTGGGGAAGAATGGAAATGCCGATCACCCCTATGGCGGCATCTCTACTGCTTTCCCTAAATTTCCCCCAAGTCCTACGATTTGGGGGTTAAAAATGGCTGCTGCTTCTAGCTTCATTTTAATTTCAAATACTGGCGAGGCGAGGCGGGATAAAAAACGTGTATATATATGTGTATATATATATATATATATATATATATCTATATATATTTATATATAAGTATTATATATATTATATATATATATTGTTACGTTTAAGCCCTGGCCTGAAGGGGCTCAAATACGTAAACGAAAATGAAAATGTAGAATAAATTAATTGAACTCACCTTAAAAGGATTTATAGTGTTAATTTACTCTAGAAGAGGTCGCCAGAAAATTCAGCTAATTACTTTACATACATTTATTTACAGGAGGCTGCTTAATAGCCTGGGAAAGTAAATGCAACTTGTCCACGTGGGACCAATATTATCTCTCACAAGGGGATGGATAGTTGGCTAAAAATGCGGTTCACGTAAAAGCTGGCTTTCAAAATTGTTCATATGTCTTGCGGTAAAGCATCACTTGCGGGCGGAAAGACTTGGACACGTGACTCAGGAGATCTGGAAGAAATCCCAGATTAGACACAAAATAATCAGAGTTCTTGCACAAGTTACAGTTACTCACTTTGTCTAACACACTGGGGAGGAAATCTTAGCATTAAATGAAATATTCAATGACTTCATTTGTCTGGGACGATCACACAAGGGAAGCATGCGGCCATGCGGCAGTGAAAAGGAACAAAGGAATGTTCATTTGAGAATTAGGAGTTGAATTTTGAAAATGGGGAGAAGTTACGACACTAGGAGATAAAGTACTGGCAATATGACTGATTCACAAGACGTACCTGGATGCCATAGTAATTTGGACCTTTGTAGAAATGCGGTGTCGGCTTTGTCTCGGGTCTGGGCGCACCAGTAACGCCTTGTTAGGCCTAAAATGGAAGGCTGGCTGGCTGGACATCCGTCCGAGGTCACAACTGGAGCTGACTGAGGTCGAAGGCAGGTGTGTTTCATGGGGGATGGGTTCAGCTTAACCCCCCAAGAGCAGGGCATCCTGAAAACAGAACATACAACCAGCAGAGGGTTCACAGGAAAAAGGAGCTTAAGACATAGGCCTAATAAGTACCTGGCTACCTACACACTTCCCTTTGGGATACATCCTTAAGGCTGAGAAGTCTTTATTTCCCCCCTTCTAACAGGAAATTCCTATCTCTGGCTGGTGTGCTTTGGGTTCCCGCCTAAAATCAGCTGATATTTGGGGGAATATGGTGGCTCTTTTACAAATAAAATAGATTAAATAAATGCTGGGGAGACGAGACGGTCAATAAATGTAACAATATATATATATATATATATATATATATATATATATATATATATATAATATATATATATTTCATATAAATTTCATATTTGAAGGTTCTTGAAATAGGAGAAATTGTAAGGCTTTGAGAATAAAGTAACGGGAAACCAAGAAATTGGAGCAATGAATAGTAATCTGGATGATTTAAAAGTGGAAGTGGTTGATTTACATAGGTACTTGGAAATCAATAGAATGAATACTGGTAGGATGAGAGAAAAGTTGAGTCACAGAATAGGTGAAGTAAAAGAAGGCAGAAGGGTGATGATGCTATGAATGAAGGTGATGTTATCTGTGAAAGTGATGTTAAAAAGGAAGATGATGTTTTCTATGGTGATGTTATAAATGAAGGTGATGTTATAAATGAAGGTGATGTTATAATATATGAAGGTGATGTTATAAATGAAGGTAATGTTTTAAGTGAAAGTGGTGTTATAAATGAAGATGTTATGTTATCTATGAAACAGATGGTATAAATGAAGGTGATGTTATAAGTTAAGATGATTTTATCTGTGAAGGTGATGTTATCTGTGAAGGTAATGTTATAAATGAAGGTGATATTATCTATGAAGATGATGTTATAAATGAGGGTGATGTTATAAATGAAAGCGATGTTATCTAAGAAGGTGGTGTTATAAATGAAGGGGATGTTATCTATGAAGGTGATGTTATCTTTGGTGATGTTTACAATGTAATTGCTGGAGATCCTCCGGAAGATTAAAAAAAAGGGTGGGGGGGGGTGAGTTAGGAGAACGGTTGAGAAATTTTGCAGAAGTCTTTTCGCTTACTCGGGGAGTAAAGTAAGCCTACAAATTACTTTGTTGTTGAAGTTGTTGTTGGGGGTGGGGGGTAGGAAAGCCAAAAAAGTTCTGAAAAGGTGTTTCGAGTTGACGTAAAGAGACAGGAATTTTAGGATAGGATATTTATGATTTATATATTAGAATGAAAATGTAAAAAATAAGTAATGTGCATGTTAAACAGTGCAGACAAATTATTCGTAATAAAATATAGCTTATATATTTTAATATTCGTTGGTGAAACAACGCGCCATTTGACCGTAGATTTTAGCACGCACTCGGAGAAAGCTGGTGGTCGGATCACGCCTTGTTTGATTGGTTGAGAGACTTATGATTATGACCAATTTCGTGCAACATTTTCAGGCTTTTTAAGGTTTTGTAATACAATTACTGATGATCCAGTAACTCCGTCCAGGTGAACATCCCCAAAAATGCTCAAGAATTACAACGTGAAACCACCCTGGAAGGTAATTTGAACAGATTCTTGATGTATTTTCGCTCAAGATTACAAGTTAATTTATTGCAGTACCATACTATCAATAAAAGTGTGTACGTTACGTGGAGTTAATGCTTCCTTGTGACCTTTGAAAATACTAATTTTTGCTTCCTACCAAATCTCTTGACTTCAAAATAAAAAAATCGTCATTTTTAATCTGCGACACACATTTCCATTGGGATTTTTCGGCCTCGAACGCTGTCCACCTCACTCTCTCTCTCTCTCTCTCTCTCTCTCTCTCGTCTCCTCTCTCTCTCTCTCTCTCTCTCTCCACTATTTATTCTATATCGCTTTTCTCCGGCATATTTATCCACAAGAAAACTAATAAGTTGCCTGATCTGTGGCGCCCCGCCATTCCTATTTACATAGCAAATACATTATCACATCCATTATTGATATCTGCGTCATTTGCCCTCTGCGTCATTAGTCCTTTTTTTCTCTCTTTGTCGTATAATACACAAATTAAGGATGGAATAATTTGATCGTTTTTTAGCGCTTCCTTCTTTCATCTTAAACTGAGTAGTTTTTCCTCTATTTGGCCTTTCTTCAACGTCACAATTTTTTATTGTGGTGATCATCATGAATATACCGATGAATGCGTTGATGAAGCTGTATTGTAAATCACTGTACAAGATAATAATTTATGCAATAGTGTACCGTGATCTAAAAGGCTAAATTCCTCTGCTTCAACTTGATATACTTATTCATCATTTCAGATTTTTGCTTTGATATTCTTGTTGGTTTTATTGATTTATATTTTTGTAGCCTATCAAAAGCTAAATACGTATAAATACTAGACTCTCATTTCCGAATTTCCTTCTTTACAAAAGAGGAACCATGGAAATATATATATGTTTGCGTGTATGTATATATGTACTATGTACGTATAAATATATATATATATATATATATATATATATATATATATATATATATATATATATTTTATATGTGTGTGTGGTGTGTGTGTGTGTGTGCGTGAAGACTAAATGGGTTCTACTGTCTTTGTTCCAAATCAACGACCATTCCACTGAAACCTTTGATGTGCATGCCTAGGAAAGATCCATCTCTTCAGTAGAAAGATAAGTCAGGAGAGGTAAGGAGTTCGGCCATATAAACTTAAGTTTGTCTAAGATATGCAAAACTCTGATATCCGTTTTCGGATGCCGCTGCAGACAATGCCCTTCAACAGTCTCTGCCATATTCATATGTTACTTACAGAATATAGGAAGAGCCCATGCACAGGGTATTTACACTGTATCAATTGCTTCATATACTTTACTAAGAGATATATTTTTTGCTGGTTGTTGAGATGTTTTCTATTTGAATATGAAATGTAGAATATCTACCTACAGGTTTTTATCTGTAGCCTTGTATAGATATTTGCTTCTCTAATGCTTGCATTTCTTTTGCTTTAAAGGTCTCCTGTCTGAAATGAAGCATACAGGCTTTAGAGACCTGGTTCTGTATTCAGTAGGTAAAGCTCCTGGTTAACACTCTTCATAAAATACAGTCCTTGCTGAAGTAGATCACTGTACTAGAATTGAATCCAATACATTAATGAAGTAGCTTTCAGCCCATTTACGAAAGATTGCTTCCATCATGGTTCATCTAATTTTGTTTGATTGCGCTATTGTCCTTATCTGATAAAAGTGCTGGAAGTGTGTCATCAGTGTTTGATAATCCAGGATGGAATGTGGCAAAGAATCTCTTTGTAGCGCTGGTTAACTTAGAGTATATTACTACTCAGCTGGGTGAGATATAGCAATGTGTATATTTTCACCGGCAAATTCCTTCAGATATCTTTGGTTTTTTGGTTCATATCCTCCATTTGTAGGTAGACAGATTATGAATCTTTAGTCACTGATATTATGCGGCTTTTGCATGCCTTATCTTGGTATTTCCGATGCTTCTGCAGACTGCATCGTCGTTGGCACCTTAATGAGGGTGACGCTGGTTAATGTGGCATCTCCACTTAAGCCACTGTGAAATGTTTTTTTTTTTCTTTTTTTTTTTGACATTGGCATAGTGAATACTTATATCTCGGTAACAACTATTGGAGCCCAATGAGGGGTCTCTGCCATCAAGGTCTATAGTTCAGTGTGCTTCAGCATGTGCTCACTATGTAATTACCCCCCATCTTATCATCTCAAGGTCTTCTCAGCTTGTTTTCCATGTTCTCAACGAAGCAGTGAAGAAAAGGCACGTAGATTTCACACAGAATTTCTTGTTTATTAAGGAGTTTTCTGGGTGAGTATATGGAATCAGTAGTGCCTTAACAAGGTCGAGTCTTGCTTCTACGTTTTCACCACTGATCATTATGTTGTAGAAGTTAGAAGCTACAACTTATGAATTGAGTTTCTTGTAGATCTTTATTCAGCGTCCATGGTCGACACACTATAGCAGGAGAATTGTTTGATATACAAGCAACAGTAATGAAGAACACTCCCCCCCACCCCTCACCTTTCTTTTTGAGTTTAGGGGATTCGTGTCCTAGATTGACGTTTAGAGAAAAATGATAAATACAGCATTTACGCTGGTCCCAAGTGAAATTATCTGTCTCTGGGAAGTAACTCATTGCAATCACCAGCGAGTACTTTGTTGTTTATCAGAAAATAGAAAGAAAAAAAAAAGATGCACGAAGTCTTCATACCTTTTTCCTGGCTAGCTTATCATGAAAGTTTGTAACTGACCCATAAACCAACTTTCTCAGATTGTTGGTACGGCCAGGATAACGGATTTGAATTTGCCTTTAAAGATTTATATTGGAAGAGGCAAATCCTGAACCAGAATTCTAAATATTATGTGAAGAGCTCAGTCATTAAGGAAACAGCAGCAGTAACCCATTTACTTCAGAGCTAGAATACTTCTTTTCTTCTTTTCTCGGTTGATATCCTGAAAGATACAGAAGGGATGCTTCTTTTCTAATCATATATTTTACAGAGATTTCAAATGAATTTTTCAGCTAATTTAAAATGCGCATATAGTTACTCATTTCTCACTTTGTACTGTTCCTAGCCATTCATTGCTGAGATCATTAAACAGAGATCTTTCCCTCGGTTCCTGTGGCAGTGACCCTTGACCTTTTCCAGTCAAATGGTCATCATTAGAAGAGCGGCAGTAGGGATACGTCAGTACTCGAATGCTTCAATTTCATTATGACAAAAGCGCATGTTCATGATTTAATAGCGTATATGGTCATGGCGAAAGTATAAAAACGGAGGTCGAGTTATTTTGCCTTTTACTTTAAGGTATTTTTGTTGTTTTGTTGAGTGATTTGGAAGTGTTCATCTGCGTCGTTTGCGTCTTGCATTATTATTTCTATGTTGCTTTCAATTTTTTTTTAATTTTCGCCTTTATTATTCATTATCTCATGCTCTAAATTGTTGTTGGAGATCGTGGAGAACCCCGAATAATCGAACAGATTTTGGGGAATATACTTACTGATGTACAGTTCGCAAGCTTAATAGCTGGGCCACCGTAATTTAATATATAAGATAACTGATATGTACAGAGTCGCTGGTGAAATAGTAGGCTCTTGAACTTAACAGAAAGGGGGGGGAAGCGGCTCAGAGTTATACCCAAGTTTTTCTCTACCTTTAAAATCCGTTTTTTCAAGGATTGTGCCTCTAGGTGTCCCTTTATGTGCTTCACCTTGAACGCTCATCGCAGTTAATCCGCCACGTGATATCACTACACAGCCTATACATAACCGCATGTATATATAGTAAGTATATATATATATATATAGACACCTGTACATAGAAAGAGAGCGATACTCTTGTAATGGAACCGCTTTATTATGAAGATAGGTGTATGGATAGGAATAAATTGCTATATGGAGTATTACTGCTTACTGTGGTCAAAGCATCAAGATAGTTTGGTTGATATTGTTTCGTATCCAAACTCGTGACCATATCAGTGAAGCATCAGGCGCCTTCGCCTGGGGAATATCCATGGAGACGGGTAATTTTACCTGTTAACCAAATCACTGCTGGCATCAGAGAAGAACTGGGGCATATATATTGTTTTTTCAGAGTTTTGTTTAGCTTTGTTGTAAGGCAGTCGAAGAGCTATGATGGCGATTTTCTGTTTCAATTTTGTTCTCTTCGGTTTTGTGCTAAGAGGGAGGATTCAGAAAACGATATTTTTTCCTTGAATTGGTAACGTCGCCTCATATATCTCTGGATCTTGAGAAGTAAGTAGATTCATATAAATACACGTATTTATGAATTCACATAGTGAAAAACCATGATTCCCTGTGTTTTCCACGTGGTCATATTCCTATTTACGGGGTCTTTTGTTTTATAGAGAGACTATGTAATGATCACCTGAGCTAAAGTGATACATTGTCATAGCTTCAAAGCTCTCGAAAGGTGCTTACTTTCACAGTGGAAAAAAAAATGTTAATCCACATCCGGATATTACTCAAAATGACTCTCCTTGACACATCGCCCACCCATCTTCAAACTTTCATTGAAATTAGTATCTTATTGAGATATTTTATGATCAAATGGATGGACAAGCAAACGAAAGAACCAAACAAACAGACGCTCGTAGCTGGATGTACTGCTTCAATCTTCCTCGCAGGTGTCTGTAATATTTCGAGATTTTAATTATCCGATGCAAATCTTCGCATTTTATCTCAAGAATAATTTCTACAACGACGACCTAGTCAACGCTGAATGGACTTGGAGGTAGTAGGCATAAATACGAAGTATTCTTTCACTTTTATCAGCGAAGATCTTCGACCATCTTTCGATTCCGTTTAAATCTAGGGAACGTCCAAGGTCCACATCGAGAGTTGGGGTGGGCGGCTTCGTTTCTTCCTCTGTAGTTCCAGCGGGTGTCAATAATCGATGCGTCTCCCGAATACAGAGGAAGACTTCGGAAAACCTTTGTCTTAATTCTTCCCAAAAAGCCTCTCTGTTCGTGTAGCAACAATCCCAGAAGCTCTTTGTCCCAGGATTTGACTGCTTGAACTATATTCACGGAGCATATTATCATTATTATTATTATTGGTAGTAGTAGTAGTAGTAGTAGTAGTAACATCGGTAGCTTTTGTGCATATTTTTCTAATTATGGCAGAATGCAACATGATTGTTGAGCATGGATTTGCTAATCAAAATCAATCTAAATCATTATATGCTAGTAAAATAATGCCGTAAAAAATGACAACATAAGAGAGGGTCGAGACATGAAGTCTTACTTAACATAAGAGAGGGCCGAGACATGAATCCCTCACTGTTAGGTTATGTATACCTTCCCGGACCTCTAGTCAAGGCATCTTTACTATAAACACTTGATTAGCGGCCAGTGGTGACACTGTAATTTGGACGAAGTAAAAGAGTGCTTCCCAAGCGCTTTCGTGTATTTACTGTACATAAATCTTCGAGAATATGCGAACTGCAAATGCACGACGGCGCTTGAGAAGTATTCTTTTACTTCACCTTAAAACTGGCATGTGCAATATGGTTTTATCACACGTCTTCGAGTGACAGTCATAAATATATGAATACATACGTAAAGAGAAACATTCGTATTTGATGCAAAGACAACTAAAGATGGAACACTCCCATTTGATATATGAAGTCCACCCTAAAAAATATTCACGTTAGCTATGACCTCTGTTGTACAGCGTAAGGGAAAGAGATAATTCTACACCCAGAGAGAGAGAGAGAACCCTTTCGTGTGAGCGCTTTCATTGCAGAGTAGGTTTTCAAATGCTTTGGGTGTCTGCTTGCCAAGACGATGCCTACGTATCCAGTTCCCAAAGAAACGTAATCCCCGAGCCCTCTTGAAGCCCCCGGCATTACTAATATGTCAGACGGCGAGCGATCTTACCGCCGGATATTCTTGGGGTCGACAGAGGCACCTCTCTCCCCTCGAGAGCCTTTGATTCCGACCTCCTCAGGTGTCGCATTCGTCACCTTAGTCTCAAAGACGAGTGAGAGGGGATCCTCAGACTGTTACCAGAGATGGAGTGCCACTTAATACGCGGCCCTAGTGGGCACTGATACCGGAGGAAAGCGCCGTCTAAGCCTTTGAGTCTCGCTTTCTCAAACAATTCCAAGGTGGCCACGCCAGCGGCTTCTAAAAGCCCTTTCTCCCCTCCCCCCTCTCCCACTCGCCCCCCTTCCCCATCCCAGCAACCCCTAGCTTGAAGCACTCTTCACTCTGCGGCCTCTTGATGCTTAAGAACCTCTGGGTTTGGGGTCTTAAAGGGAAATCTAATATTTCACGCCGTACCTCTTCGCCTAATTTGAATTGAAGTGTTTCTTAGATATCGGAGGATTCGGTATATTGCTCGGAAAGTTTATTCTTTCCATTTAGGGGGACGTCACTGGTCGCGCGCTCACCTGGGTGTAAGTGAATAGGAGCGTGGTGAGTGCGGAAAGAAGAAACCCTACTTTTTTATTTGCCATAGTAAATATTATTCCCAAAGACGTTCTGTAGGTAGAGGTGCTTCTAAATGGGTGTCCTTTATACTCCCTTTTCTTTTTTAATCGAGAAAGCACACCCAAAAACAAAATGATAAATATTTGTTCAAATTCAAAACTCATGGTTAGTTCCGTAATTTTCATTTATTTATTTTTTTATTATTTTTAGACGTGGCCGTTGAGTGTTTATTCGAATCTTTGATTTAAATAAGTTATTTAATTATAAGGAGTAATTAAAACTTAAGGAAAAATTATTATTTACTATGGTTAATATATATATATATATATATATATATATATATATATATATATATATATATATATATATACACACACACAACACACACACACACACACACACACACACATATATATATAATATATATATATATATATATATATATATATATATATATATATATATTTATATAATGTTATAATTAATTCCCTCAAGGCTTTTTATGCTCATATAAATCGATTCGATTTACCGTGAAGTAGCCTTCCCACGTAAGGAATTGTACATGATAAGTGCATCTATCTCGGCCAGGATTCAAAAATATGCCTTTTGTGGTAGATACAGAGATCTGAATGACTAATCTACGCAACTATAATATATATATATATATATATATATATATATATATATATATATATATATATATATATACATATTGTATAGTATAATCTGACCTGCTGTATACATCGTGTCAAAATAAGGTTCTGTACTTGGAATCAAATTTCATGCTTAACGCCGATTCCACTGCAACTGTCAAAAGAAAAAGGTGAATTATTTTAATTTCTTTTCCGTGAGTTTACACTGTCATTGCTGGGGAGAATTATTTTCACTGCATTTGTCACAAAAAATCTCAGACCTCGAGGGAAAGCAGTAAGGAATGTTAGTTCCACACCTACCTGAATCCACGTTAACAAAAATATAGGGCTTAACGTATGTTCCATGAATGTCTTAGCATAAATATCCTCTTATATAGAGGAGTCAAAACACTGGAGTAAATAAAAAAGAAGAAAAAAAAATGGATTGAAATCGGAACTGTCACCATACAATTGATCTCTACTTGGCGCTTGGCCAAGTCTAATTGTTGGTCTTTTTTCGGTTGGCAGTATATTTTTGTTCAGTCATCAAACTTGTACTATTTGATTTTCATTATTTTAACTTTTGTTTGAAAGTAATTTTATTTTTATAAGTATTTGTTTTTTCTAGCTCCTCCTTTCTTTTCATATTCTTTTAACATGGTATTGAACAAACATGAATATGTGCGTGTGTGTGTTCGTGCGCGCGCGCGCGCGTTTACTAAAGTAATAAAGGAAAAACACGACATATCCATATGAGTTCCACCACTCTGGGGAAAAAGTAGTGAGAGAGAGAGAGAGAGAGAGAGAGAGAGAAATGAACCAACGCGCATTTGACGGTTGAACATTTTATTCTATTTACGCTCGAAGCTAAAATGAATAATAGAGATTGGGAAAGGATTTGATCCGCTGATCCGCATTTTGCTGTCAGATGATCCGGCTACGGAGTTAATGCTGCAACTGGTCAATGATTTAAAAGCCTACGCGAGTAAAACCGCAAAGAGCCGAAATTTTGGGGCGAATTTGCATCGCGCCTGTGCGGTCGTCAACATCATCATCATCATTATCATCATCATTCGGGTAGACCCACCTCGCTTACGATCGCCGAACCTAATCATCATCATCATCATCATCACCTGCATGTCATTGCAATCTTGTTTATTATAGACAACTGCGTCCTTGATGCCATCATTATATGTAGTCATCATCATAATTTGTACGAATTTGTATTATTATTATTATTATTATTATTATTATTATTATTATTATTATTATTATTATTATTATTATTTAAATGAACTCTATTCATGTGGAAGAACACAACAGGAGCCGTTGACTCGAAACTCAGACTTCCAAAGAATATGGTGTTTATTAGAGAGAAGTAAAGAAGGTAAAAGGAAATACAGAAAGCAGAAATCACTTATTAAAAAGAAAAAAATAAATTAACATATTGATAAACAGATGGAAAGAAATCTATGTAAATTATGAAAATTCAATGTGAATTCTTTGCCTGAACTTGTGAAGTTCCAGTTGGACGACATCCTCAGGGAGACAAGTTCCACAGTCCAACAGTGCGAGGAATAAAGGACTTCTGGAACAGAGAAGTTCGACAGCCAGGGACATTGACTGCATATTGGTGCTGCTGTTCGGCGAATATGGTTGCCCTGGGCAGGAAAAATGGATCAGGGATCAATTGTGAATGGGAAAGACCTCTGTTGAAATGCAGCTCGTGGAAAATTGACAAACACGAGACCATCCTTGTTGGATAATTATTATCATCATCTCTTGTATATTTTTACAATCTTATTCATCACAGGCAACTGCGCCGTCAATAGAATCATTATAGACATTATGCTTGCCATCATCACTTGTGTTGTTGATGCCGTTATCATCATTCTCATTTTAACAGTGTCAAGTGTCATCGAAACAGCTGTAATGACTTACCATCACTCTGGCCATTATCATTATCATCTTGGACATCATCATCATAGTACCCATAGTAAGTGTTTATAACTACAAATTTGACAACGGTGAAATTGCAGTTATCATCAGTCTTAATGCGCTGTTACACGAACCACGTTTTCGACGCTTTACAACAGTAATTAAAGGATTAATTCGATACTAGAATGTTACAAAATATGATCATAATAGCACGAGTTAATGTTGCCCGTGATGTATACTAATTTGAATTATAATGTTGCCAATCTTAAGCCACTGGATACTTGAACCCAGGATTAAGAGAGTACATGGTTGGTCCGCTTTTGACCAAAATAATGACAATCTCGCGGATGTCATCTTCTGGCTGCTTTCGGTCGAGGTCAAGGTAAAGGAAGGTCATCAGTCAGTATTTGACCTTAACAGAATGAACAACAAGGAAACTTGAGAGAAACTCCTGGCCCGGATTAATACGGATTCGCCTACTGCGTTAGCCAAATGACAATAAAAAGACATATGGAGAATGATTTATATCTTTGCTTGAACCAACTCTGGTACGAAGAAAGGGAAAGATCGCAGAAAATAGGACAGCTCTTTCAAACTCATCATCCTTATTGATAGTAGTCATATCATTTTTATAGCTACTGACATCTAAAAGTTTTGTCAGTAATGCAAATAAGAAGACTTACAAGATGCATGTAGTGTTTTGGGTTTGTTAAGCGATGAGACTTAAGCTGTGAAATAATGGGTCACATAATGAGCTATTATAAATGTATATGTATACTGTATTTGTTTTTAATGACAGGGGACTCATGGACACAAACGAGCATACAAGGTGTCCATAAAGTCATTCCATTCCCTGATTAATGAAATTAATAACTTTAAAATCATTGTGGATATGACAGTACAACTTTCACATTCTGTTAAGCAATTACTAAAGTTTCTTTTGTTTGCATACAGATGCCACTGTGATCACACTGTCCGCCAGCTGATTCAAGATTAGCAGAAATGGTGTCATTGCAGGAGAAAGCCCAGTGTGTGTTATGGTACCATGAAAGAAAATCACCGGTTGCAGTTCAATGTATGTTCAGAAATGAATGTCCAGAGATCCACCAGATGTTAAAAGCATTAAAGACTGGTATAAAAAGTTTACAGAGACTGGAAGTGTTGAAGACCTTAAGAGAAGTGGTAGATCCAGTGTGAGTGATGCGACGCCTTCCAGCGCAGTCCTTGAAAATCGGTTCATCGTAATTCGATCGAACTACAGATGCCTCGGAGTGCTGCGGATAAATTCTTGCACAAACGCCTATGCCTGGAAGCAAACAAGGTTCAACTTGTTCAAGAATTAAAGCCAAATGACAGACCCCATTGTGAAACATTTGCTACAGAGATTCTTAGTCACATTGACGAAGACAGTGATCATCTTAAGCATGTCGGTTTTTCTGCTTAAGCTACCTTCCATACATGTGACAAAGTTAATAGGAATAACGTATGCATTTGGGGGTCAGAACACTCACGTTGCGATTGAACATGAACGAGACAGCCCCAAAGTGTGGTCTAATGCACGACAGGGTTATTGGACATTTTTTCTTTGCTGAACGCACCGTATCAGCAATTGTTTATCTGGACATGCTGGAGCATTATGCTGCACCTCAATTAGAAGAGTTTCAGCCAAGAGTACTGTTTCAACAAGCTGGGGCGCCTCCACACTGGGGTTTAGTTGTTTGTAACTTTCTGGATGCAACTTTCCCAACCTCTGGACTGGGAGAGATGGCCCAACGCAATGGCCACCATGTTCACCAGACATTACTCCTCTTGATTTTTTCTTATGGGGTTATATCAAGGGTAAAGTGTACAGTACACCAGTACCTAATGTTGAGACCTTAAAATCCAGGATAACAGCAGCTCTAGCAACGGTAACTATGGAGATGTTGGAGAATACCTGGCGTAAGACAGAATTTTGCTTAAACGTAAATTTATTAGTAATGTAAAAACATATTAGTCATTGCTGTTGAAATTGAGAAAACCTTATACCTCTACCTAATAAAGTTCTAAAATCTGGGAAAGACTTTGTGGACACCCTGTACTATACATATATATATATATAATATATATATATATATATATATATATATATATATATATATATATATATATATATATATATATTATATTATATATATATATGCATCGAGCTACAAATGTCCTTTAATATCTGATTCACTCTACCTCGGAATTAATATATTTTCATATTTTATTAGGCGATAATAGAATTGTCGGCGCCCAGGCGCGAACCCAGGTCACCATACAAACCCAGGAGGAACGTCAGTGAAGCTTTTACTCACTCCACCACCGCAAGCATATATGAAAATATATTAATTCCGAGGTAGAGTGAATTAGATATTAAAGGACATTTATAGCTCGATGTATATATATGAAATCACGGTAATGTGATATGACATATATACGTATATATATATATATATATATATATATATATATATTTATATACACACATATACGATATTATATATATATATATATATATATTTATATATATATATAATATATATATATATATATATATGCCAGGTGTCCATAAGGTCTTCCCAGATTTCAGAACTTTATTACACACAAACCATGTTAGGTTGAGGTATAAGGATACACGAAAACTGATCACTTTTCAACACAACTTTACCTGTTTAAAAGAGAACTGGAAGTACCACGATGAACTTTGCATATATTATGCAGCCATTTCCAACTGGCACTACTCTCAGTATCGTCGTAACGAGGGAGCTATCTTTCACAATTAAACGACGTTAGCACCTGAGACGCCCAAAAAAAGCTCTCAAGTGCGACGATATCCAGAGCCAAAACCATTTTAAAAGTATGATATATATATAATATATATATATATATATATATATAATATATATATATATATATATATATATATATGTATGCAAGAAGGTTGGGGCATCTGGAACGCCGTAGATTTAATATAAATAGGATGGAGAAAAGCCAGCGTAGCATCATACATGTATTTTCCAAATTTTCGAGACTTTGGGTTTCATCATTAGGGCTGTAAAATATACAAAATATACAAATTAACAAAGACTCAGTATTAATATTAATAAAAATGGATTAACATAAAAGTTAAATATAATAATTTAAAACATGAACTAATAAAAATATACATAAAAAATTAAAAAGTGAAGAATGCTTAAGTTAGTACCTATTTCTATGGAGTTAAAAAACTGAGTGACGTTGTCTGGTTTGGAAAGGAGGACGTCAACTATGCTATATATAAACTGTGGAAGAAGTCTGACCATTTAATGGGGGCACAAGCCGTTTGATTGTTAACGACTCCAAAACAGAGAGAGAATAGTCATTGGGCGCTTGGGTGACAATGCGAAAATCCTTATATGAAAATGATGTTTTACATTTATTACAATGTTCTCGTATGTTGGAAAATTTTTTTTAGTTCACGTTTTATAATTTTATATTTAACTTTTATGTTATTCCATTTTTATTAATATTAATACTGAGTCTTTTTTAATTTGTATATTTTACAGCCCTGATGATGAGACCCAAAGTCTCGAAAATTTGGAAAATACACGTATGATGCTACGCTGGCTTTTCTCCATCCTATTTATATTATATATATGTATGTATGTATGTATTTGTGAGTGTATGTATGTATGTGTATATATATATATATATATATATATATATATACATACATATATATATATATATATATATATATATATATGTGTATTATATATATATATATATATATATATATATATATATATATATATATATATATGGGAGTGATGGGCATGAGGATTGTACCAGGGCTTCACCAGAGTGAGGGTCAAGACGATGGTTGAGGAGAGCGGCTGGCTGAGCGATCAGGTACCGGACTGCTTCCGGGTAGGCGTACTGCAGTGAGGCGATAGGCCTTCTATTGCTGGTGAGGTTGAAGTGCCGAATGTTACAGGCTAGGGCAAAGTGTGAATTGATAGGCCTGTACAGGCTAATACATATATATATATATATATATATATATATATATTATATATATATATATACTTCAGTTGGATAACTGGAATCATCCAGTCCAAACTGGATAGCATTGTTCTCAAAACAGGACCGAGTTCCTTGAGGGGGTGCTTCGTCTTGCGCCTTTCATCTCCAATGCTAATCTTCCACAGGAGCACTGAAAGAAACATGAATGCCAGCAGAGACGTGCGAACATATGAAGAACGATGAAAAAAAGATAAGGTTTCGAGAGAGGCGAGGGTCATCCAGGTGTGATGGGGCGGAGTCGGAATGTGAAGGCCTGATAACAATAGCGAGGGACCTACTAGGAGATTCAGGGCCTCTGTAACACATTTTTTTGGACTTTGCTCCTTATAAAGCATCGGATGTAGCTGAAAGTTAACATATGTATATTTTACAACCACACACAAATTTTGTCAGCATTATCAATAACCTGAACCTAATAGTTTTAATTTTTATAGAGTAAAAATTATCTAGCCGATGCCATGGCCAATGATTATTAGCCAAGAGTCGAAAAACATTCATTACGTAAGCAAGGTAAACACCGTTTGATGAAATGTTGCCCTGCCCATCCACCAGACAGAAACTCATTCACCTTGTTCCATCAGCTCTGAAACCCATAGCAGTCAAGAATGGCTAACAGGATTTGGAATTGTCCCCGTGGTTGCAAAACTGCATTTGTCTTACGACTTGCAACTTTATACAGTCAAGAGAAAGTCCATGGCCACACTTACTATTGCCTGAATTGGTAATTATTCAGTTTCTAGTTTAAATCCAATGCTTATGGTCTGATTTGTATTTAGCATAACATGATTATAATACTTGTAATGTCATTCAGGATTTTGAACATTTCCATTAACTATTCACTATGACACCAAGGGAGAGAGAGAGAGAGAGAGATTGTATGTAAACAGTCTTTATATAACTATTTTTGTTAAAATAAGATTTTTATCCAAAGTAAATACAAGCTTATATGTGCTAAAATCTCCAGCAGACCAACGGATCATCCGATATAATATTTTTTCTTCTTCTTCAGACCGTGTTGGATATGTTTTGGGCATGACTGCAGGTGCAGTGAGGGTCACCGTCAATCGTGCCTCCAGTTCCGTCCCTTCACCATCGTCAGGATCACAAGCGCCGCCTGTCTTTGATAACTTTACGATTAGTGCCATTTACCACTGTATCCACAGAAAGTTTGCCGAGAAGGAGCACTTAACTGTTGGTTCCTTGACAAATGACCTCAAAACAGCTGGCATTATTCCGGAAATGACATCATGGGCTTCAGTACTTCGACTCTTGCATTCTATGGGATTCAAGTATAAAACTTCCCAATGTAAGATGTACTATGTAAGGAAGGAATCTGGAATTTGTATGCCGCCGGATAACTGCTCTCTGTGATCTATGACGCCAGCGGGAGGAGGGGAGAGTGGTCGTTTACATAGATGAAACCTGGTTTACGACAAGGATGACCCACAACAGGAAATGGGCAGACACTACGCAGGATGCCACCAGCCCCACTTACAGTCGTCAGGTTCCTCCTGAAGAAGGTGAGGGCTTTATAGATGGTTCATACCTGTGCTACCTGGCCAAGACCAATCAGGGAGACTACCATGGCGAGATGAATGCAAAATTGTTCAAACTGGCTAACGACGCAACTTCTGCCATCCCTTCCCGAGCCATCTGTACTTGTGCTTGACAATGCATAACATATCATAGCACAGTGATCGAGGAGAGTCGATGCCCCACATCAGCAACCAAAAATGCAGATCTCGTCAGGTAATTATAATTATATATATATTATATATATATATATATATATATATATATATATATATATATATATATATATACTATATATATATATATATATAATAAAAGGAGCCTATAAAAAAACACCAAATATAGAGAGAAAAGTACTTTATTTCAGAAACTGAATGAGAAAAGTTTACAGAAAAGGTGGTATTTATACCAAGAGGTCCATCCACAGGCAAGCCAATTTAGGTCACCCCCGCTGATAATCTTCCTTTAATCTTCTTAAGCGTTGGTTGAATGAAAACCTTGTCGATCGTATCTGAAATTCATGCTCCTTTTGAGAAGTTCATTACCTGCCTCTCTTTTATAAAGGCCGATTCCATCATTTGACTCTTGTACAGGCAGTCGCTGCTATAAATTACACGTGACAAATTCCAGTTTATTCTATGGTTATGTTCATTTATATGGTTGAAAATAGCTGAGTTCTGTTGTCCATATATTTATAATATATATAGGTATATCTATATATATATATATATATATATCTATATATATATACATATAGTATATATATATATATATATATATATATATATATAATATGTATATATATATATATTATATATATATATATATAGATATATATACATATATATATATATCTATATATATATAATTATCATATTCTTATATTATATATATATATATATATATATATATATATATATATATATATATATCTGATATCTATACCATACATATATATATATATATATATATATATATATATATAAATATATATATATATATATATATATATATATATATATATATATAAATTGTTCCGAAGAGTCAATTGACCTATTTTAATGGGAACTTTATCAAATTGCACTTTATTGATTGTACTACATGTAAAAATTTATGATCTATCTTTAAGGTATTAATGCTCTATTATGTTCTCTCATCAGGTGGCTAGAACAGCGCAGGATGTCGTTCCGACCTTCTGCCACACTCTCGGAGCTGTTGCTTATTTGCCAAAAGAATCGGCCGGAGCGAAGGTATGAGAGTGACAACACCATCCGTGAATGGGGCCATGAGGTTGTGGGTTTGCCCCCCGCTCACCCCGAGCTCAATGCAATTGAACAGGTGTGGTGGGTCATGAAGAGACACGTACGTTCCTCTCTCCGTCGATTTACTCGATCCGACCAGCAGGACAGGTTGGAGGAAGCCAGGCTTTCTGTTACCCCGGAAGTGTGGGCAGGAGCAGTTCGACAATCTCGTCCTTTCGAGGAGGAGTATTGGGAGTCGGACAATATCCGAGAGACAGTAGAACCAGTCATCATTAGCCTGGCCAGTGACGATGAGGACGGGGAAGATGATATTTTCCTCGAGAGTGATGATGACTGCATTTTGTAAATAAATCATGAATAGTTTTAGGAGTTTTATTTGTACATCTAATGACAATTTATAGAAGTAAAGTGAACATAATTCATTTATCCTTTAAAATAATTACAACATGTAGCAAAACAAATAGTAAAGATGATAATGCAATGAAGGAATGATACCATCTTTATCTTTAGCTTCAACATCGCCAATAACATACCCAGTGGCCATAATTTGTTAGCTTAATTAAATAACCTATCATCTAATGTTAAACTTAATTTCTGAGGAGGCCATGGCTTATTGCATAGTGAAAAAACATGACAAAGACGTTATGAATGGCGGAACGATACATAGAAGTGGGTGGGGTATCTGTGCTAGCGTAGTAATACTACTGTAGCAGTAGTGCCGCAACAGTAGTAATAGCAGTAATATACATGAATTAAACGTTTAGGCCAACTGCTGGGATCCTAGAGGGTCATTTAGCACTTCTTACAACTACTCGAGAAGTTAGTTTTTATTGTCAGAAGTTAAATTTTCTAATCCAACAGTGTTATCCTGAATTATAACGAGGCCAAAGTGGGTGGAGCCTCATGAGGTCATCATTCTGACGATAATTATTGGTGAAGGCTTAAAGCCTAAATACGGTACCGGCTATTTTTTTTTTTCAGTAAATAGGTAGATAGCCAATAAATAAAAATTGCTTGACATTGGATATAGAAGTTATCAAATCAAGCTTGTCTACTGTTTTTGAAAATTACCAACTATTCCCTACATCTTGTCAATCTGATTGTGACCTATAAAGTAGACTGTAATTTCTTAGGAAACTTATTTTTGGAGTTAGACTAATAATCGAAGTGTTTTTGTATTCATTAACATATTTTGTTGGTTTGTTCATTATGACAATTATTAGTGGAGAGGTTTCAGAGTTCATAAAGGTGTACTGCTTTGCTTGTATTTAAATTTTTATGTCATTGTTGCCAGAGGTCTAGCCTTCGTTACGTATAGCCAATCATCCATCGAGAAAAAGGGAAGAAATGCTGTCATAAGTTACGTAACGAGTGCGTTCGAAACCTTTTCTCTGAGTAAGTTGGCCCGTCTTCAAAAAAAGTCACTTTTACATTATAAGTACCAAATTTATTCAACCTACGTAATGCAGAATACAGTCAAAATTTATGTGTAGATATAATGTGTATTCTGAATAAGCGTTATATTTATGAAATGCATAGATAAAAAGTTATTGCGAAAAAGCCGTGTTACAGAGACCCTGAATCTCAGGGTCAGGTAAAAAAGGGGAAGAGGTCAGGTAGAAGGTTGGAGTTAAGCTAGGGAGACCTAACTTGGCAGGAAGTTCTCGATTTAATGGGGTTTTCTTAAATTTATTTGGGGACCATACTACAATGGGAAAAGGGGCGCAGGTCCCTGAAGTGTGAGTGACCTGTCTCAGAATTTGCTGTAGGTCAGTTGCTAACCCTGATGGGTAGATGACACCTTATAAATCATTATACAGATATCAAGGGGAGAAGTCCATTAGTTTGTCTTCCATCTTCGTTTTTTATGAGAACAGAAAACGAAAAAATCTGCCATGTCAAAATAGTCTCAAGGGGCCCGTAAATCCGTTCACAATGCGGAAGGGGAATTCTTGACTGGATCCTAACTGAAGGGGTCGTTACTCAACTTCTCGCTGTTCCTCTTTACAATTTGAATTTTACTTCATTACCAAATTCAAGATTCTGAATTTCCTTCAAAATTTTACGTTTGGGTGAAAAAGAGAAAAGGAAAGAGGACCCATATTTTATATATTATATATATATATATATATATATATATATATATATATATATATTATTAAGAAGATACTGTTAATATAATATATATATATATATATATATATATATATATATGTGTGTGTTGTGTGTGTGTGTGTTATCACATGTCCTATAGCTACAGGAGTCTTTAATTTTCATTTTTTAATTTGTATGATTCTTCTCTCTTGGATTCATAGAAGAGATAGGGTCTATGAATGTTCTTGGATGATGTAATATGGATAAGGGTAAAATTCCAACCAAAGATCGCAGCTCACACGAAGTGCTCAGGAGCATTTTTAAGGAATGAAGTGGGATTTGCAATCGAGTGGATATAATCCGTAGACTTATTTTTTTTTTTCAAAATGTGTGCCATGATTTCCTTTATATATATATAATATATATATATATATATATATATATATATATATGTATATATATTATATATATATACCATATTTTATATACTATATGTATGTAGTATATATATATATATATGTATTATTATATATATATATATATATATATATATTATATATATATATATATATATATAGATATTAATATATATATATATATATATATATATATATATATATATATTATATAATATATATTGTCATAGCCATAATGCCCTTTTAACTTCTCTAATTCTTCAGACTTTTTTTGGAGGCGATGATCACTACGAAGCCTTAGATCCAAATACAAGAAATATAAAGTAATTCTGATGTACCGCGTATCAAAACGTGATCGCGCTGCAAACCAAAAAATAATGAAGTGTGATAAATTCGAGAAGTTAAGAGGGCATTGTGGCTATTTCAATAATTATGATATATATATTATATATATATATATATATATATATATATATATATATATATATATATATATACATACACACACACATATGTATGCATAATGCGTGTATCTTTTTCGGTTTCTAGCAGGTTATCATGGGATTGTGTATGTATATATATATCTATATATTATATATATATATATATATATATAATGATATATATATATATATTTTATTATATATATATATATGTGTGTAATATATATATATATATATATATATATATATATATATATATATATATACATAATTATTGAAATAGCCACAATGCCCTCTTAACTTCTCGAATTCGTCACAGTTCATTCTTTTTTGGTTGGCAGCGCGATCACGTTTTGATACTCGGTACATCAGAATTACTTTATATTTCTTTATATTATATATATATATATATATATATATATATATATATATATATATATATATATGAGCATTAAGATATAAATGTCCTTTACTATCCAATTCGCTCTACCTCGGAATTGATATATTTCATATATGTTAACCGAGGTGGATATTTTTATTTGATAATAATTTCGTCCCCTTGTGGACTCGAACCAGCGGACGAGGAGAAATCAGGACTTCAGTGAAGTTACCGACTCGTCACTGAAGTCCTGTTTTCTCCTCTGTCCGTTGGTTCGAATCCACGGGAGGACGAAATTATTATCAACTAAAAAATTCCCCTTCGATTAACACTTAAAAATATATATTAATTCCGAGGGAAAGCGAATTGGATATTAAAGGACAGTTGTAGCTTTATGCATGTATATGAATCACGGTGATGTGATAAATTCACACACACAACACACCATACACACACACACACACACACACATATATATATATATATATATATATATATATATATATATATATATATATATATATATATATATATATATATATATATATATATATTATGTCTGTGTGTGTGTGTGTATGACTGTGTGTAAGAGAGAGAGTGCGCGGGCGCGTCCTTCCGATTTTCATCAGGTTCTCATGATAAGGGGGCCAGCCCCACGCCTAAAGCAATATCGAAATAGCTCATGAACCTACTTCGTTTAGTTTTCTTCATTGATCAGCCACTCAGCCGTCGAGAATGAATTAGAAGGCACTTTAGACAGTCTGATTTTAAATAACACACCTTTGCTTGCTGACAAGTATTGACTCGGTTGACAGTGTCACTAAACGTTAAATGTAGACGTATTTTCATCTATATACTTTAATCTGGAATCTCTATCTCCTGAAGAAGACAAAAACAAATCCAAAATATTGAAAAATGGAGTAGTGTGGCGTGGTGGTAATCGACTTGCTGCTGGTGAGGCATCTGTGTATGTGTACGTTTTCTTAAACGTGCGTTGGGACGAAAGATGCAGTTGAGATCGCTGTATTATTTTTCTTTGAATACTTTTTTTCTTTCTGAACTGAAACTGCTTAAATCAGAAAGAAAATAAAGGAATGCTAGAGGGAGACAAAAACGGAAACGAGAAGAAAACCTTAACAAAAGAATCACGCAAGAGCAGATTTAAAAAAGAAAAAGAATATTCATTTGTGAAAAAGCTGAACAAATCGAGTAAAATGTTTGGAGAAAAAACTGAAAATAGAACAAATAAATAACGTAAAAAAGGAGAAAGATACATAATGTATATAGATATAGAGGAGAAAGAAAGCTGTTAGCAAGAGAGAGAGAGAGAGAGAGAGAGAGAGAGAGAGAGAGCTGGTGGTTCTGATTGTCCATTAGCTGCGTCCGGTGGGCTTTTGAGGGCCACCGACCACCATTCAGAATGCATTAGTAGCAATATTGGCAAAACATGCACCTCAATACCCCAGATGGACGAACCACAGCGCCAAATGTGTACGTCTATGAGCGTGTGCGTACG
>NC_061087.1:3925116-3952616 GCF_015104395.2 Macrobrachium nipponense
GTTTGATAGTTTAGTGACATAATGCCCGATGTTTTCAATGTTTCCCCTCTGTCAGATTCATGTTACATTGTTTTGCCGGATCTCTCTCTCTCTCTCTCTCTCTCTCTCTCTCTCTCTCTCTCTCTCTCCATCGAGCAATATTATATATAATATTTACAGATTTTGCAGATATTTCATGAAAACATAACAGGTAGATTGTGCTCAGTAAATTGCTAGGGGTTCAAACGGTGTCGAAAACCTTTGAGGTCAAAAGTTGACATTTGTATGAGGGATAAAATATTCATAAAGGAATGCCTTAAATGTGACTTTTGATAAACATTCCCGAGTTACATAAAATCATTCTTTATTATCATTTGGTTTTATACTCTATTTGATAAATATTGACAATAAAGTTATAGTAATACCTGTTTCCACATCGATGAATTGATTCGCAATTTCATTACTCATGTTATGTCCTATTGCTTTAAATACTCGATAACAAAATTATTCTCCTCCGATAGCATTGTAGTCTTATAACATTCAGAAGTGAGGGAAGACTTTGAATTTTTAAGTAGAAATAGGAGATGGAGAACTGACTATCACTTAAGAAATAAATTCATTTTAATGCCTGTGAAACTTGATGCTAAATCGTTGTTCAGAAGTAAAAGCCTCAATGTTACTAAAAGATTTTTTTATATTTTATTTTGGAGGGGGGTGGTGTTGTGGGGAGGTGGGTGTATCATGCCTCATCTATTTGCAATGACTTTGCAATATCCGTAATCTTCTTTAGCCTTGTTGCTTTAATCATGATTTAAATAGCGCTGATTATAAAACAATGAGTAATTGGCTATGTCGTGAAATAATTGAGTCTGTGTCTATTAAAAGTTTATATTTCCCTGAAATGCCTTACTCCATAAAATTAAACTTCCCACATTTCCTGTGGGACTTGCATTTCATTTTTCTGATCATTATTCATGGCAAGGCTTACTACTCCTCCTGCTCTATACTTGACAGACTTGCCTCTAAGTATTTCTTTTATCATTTTCTTGAAAGTATTTCAAACTTCGACTCAACCCTCTTACCTTGTTCTCGAGAGCTGCTGGACTGTGTGGTTGCCTCTCCAAGGATCACAATATGATTCAAGTCTCTCTCTCTCTCTCTCTCTCTCTCTCATTAATTGTGGGATACTATACTGTTGAAGTAAATATTACTAGGTTCAGAAAAATTCTTTCCTTTACAGCTTATATTTTTGAAGCTGCAATCTTAGGCACATTTCTTCAGTTACAGAATATATCTTCTACGAGAAGGTTACATCGCAACATTTTGAGAGCATTTGTTTAATTTTCATCCTTGGTAAATGACTCCTTTGTTTGGTGATTGCTGTGGCAAGGCCATATTTTATCCTAAAATCATCGGGTAAGCGCGCGACTTTGTAAGAGCCAATCGAGTCAGTTCTGTGGCGTGATTAACCCTCATCGCTTTGGGGATAAATAGAAAACCTTAAGTAGTGTACTTTTGTTGTCACTGAGACTAATGCGCAGAGACTATAAAAGAAACGACTGAAAGAGAGAAGGGAAAGGAGAATGATGAAACAGGGAAAATAAAGATAGGCAAGTCCTCGTTGAGACCAACATCATCATCATCACCGTCTTCATCACCATCACCACCACCGGTGGTGCCTTGGCGAGAAGCGTAAGGATGCAACTTCAATGTTTCATTACAGACCTTCACAAACGCAGTCGGATTTTTTCCACGTCATCAAACAAGTCACCATTTGCGTTAAGCGCCTTAGAATGTGGGAATTTACATTTGACATCAAGAGAAATATTGCCTAAAAGAGAGCGGCTGGCAGGCGATCAAGGACTTAACCCCCGGGCGTCGGCGACCTGTGACAATGGGTCTTGTGGCGGGAGGCGAGAGAGGCGGTCGGGGATCCTTCCCTCGGTCCTCGGCATAAGTTTCTCAAGTGATGTCATCCGCTCTCCCAGATCAGCATGAAAAAGTAAAGATTGGTTTATTTGCGGCCTTTTAATGGCTTTATGATAATGGCCTTGACAGGAAAGCGCCGGAGGGAAATCAAAATTTGTGAAAGGAAATGGATTTAATTCGTGCGGATTTCACGGCTACCCACAACCTCAGCCGATGTGTGCTAATGGCACTTAGTAAAAACCCCCTTCCCTCTCCCCTCCCTCCTCCCCCTCTTCCTCCTCCTCCTCCTCCTCAACCGCCTCTCTCCCTACTCCCCGTCTTTCTCAGGCTTTTAAGTTATATTCTCCCTTTTGTAACGGGCTCCACCCCCGTTTCTATTCTTTCAGCCTTCCTTCGGCTTTCAAAGTAATCTTAATCCTGCTTTCCGGCATTGCATTCACTGTGCTTTAACTTAATCCGACGAATTACCCCGTTTCCTTCCATTAAAGCTACGTAGTATCCAGCGTCAGTATTGCTATGATTCTCGTCGTTTTTCTTTCCTTTGCGTTTGGCCCTAAGGCAGGCTGGGAATCAAACGGATTTGTTCAGTGATGGACGAGTAGTAGTAGTAGTAGTAGTAGTAGTAGTAGTAAGAGGAGTAGTAACAATGGGATTAGTAGTAATAAGAAACGTGTGATGAACGTTCTCAGCAAGGTCTGAATCTATTGTTCTTGGTGTTTTTGCGAATTATTGGTATTACATCTTTAGAGTATTCCACAAAACTATTACCCCTGTGAACTTGGAATTTTGTGGGGTCATAAGTTCATTGTTATACATTCATGTTTGCACAATCCATTATCAATCCAAAGCTACTGAAGAAAACACAAGAGATGTTGGTGCATGAAATGATAAAAGTGTTATTCTGCGGAGTATCAAGTTATCGGCTGTACCTGCACCCACATACCATATATATATATATATATATATATATATATATATATATATATATATATATATATATATATATTATATATATATATATATATATATATATATATATATAATTATATATATATATATATATACTATAAATAAATAGATAGGTGGGTCTCCCCAAAAAATGTCACTGATCACCGCCACATTCACACTGACACTTTTTAGTCGTGGATAGACTTCCCCGAGCATTAAGCAGCTGTTCTTCTCACCTCTATCTCGCAAACACTCTCTCCCTTTCGGTTGTTAAGGATTCCCCTTTTTAGTACTTCAATCATTCCATCTGCCTGTAAGTTTTTAGGACTTCATATTCTTCTCCAATACATTCGAATTTTACACTTTTCAGCAACCTATCATAATTCATTCTTTCCACATGACAAAACCATCTCAGAACACTCTGATCCATCCTTTCACTTGTTCTTTGTTACGCATCTTCCCTTTACAAATTTTCTTCAACTGAAGGGGGAAGAGTAACATAGTAGAGGGTCGTGGCTCTCTGTGGGAAATAAATCCCACATAAATGGGTGATGAACTTATCTTCTGAGACCAACGGCAACCACAGCGTCAAGCCAGTTGACTTGCTGTGGGCAGCTCCTGCTTTGGTAGTGAAAGGTATGACTAGTCTTGTTTACTGTAGGAAGTGCCATTGGTTTGGGGTTCAGTACCGTTGTAATGTACTCCATGGCAGAGGAGTTACTCATGAAGGGTTGTAGACTCCTTTGGGAAGGTAATATCACCTTAATGGCAGATGAGCCTCTTCACTCGTGTAGGATGTCTGAAAAAGAACAGTATCCTCACTGCTTTGTGTGGCGTAAAAGTGGCCATACCCTGTATTTATCTGCAGAAACAAAGACACCTATCTCTCTCTCTCTCTCTCTCGTCTCTCTCTCTCTCTCTCTCTCTCTCTCTCTCTCTCTCATATATATATATATATATATATATATATATATATATATATATTTTGAAGGAATCTGATACGTAAACATTTTAATCTGGAGGCTGCTCGTCCTGTCGTCAAGGCAGTTTGGGGTGTGTCAAGTATGTACATTCGTTTGTACGGATATTACAGGTCTAATCGACCAAGGCACTTGCGAGAGGCACATTCCTTTTGTGAGAAGAAAGAGGTCGGTTCGGGAGAAAAACCCCATCTTTAAGGTATGGCACATATTTTGTAGGACTTAGAAAGGCGTTGCCTTTGAAAAGAGAGAGAAGTGTGAAATACATTCTTTTACTTAAGATTAATTTTGAAAAGAGTGATGTTTGAAGTGTATCTTTTTATCCAATATTATCTTATGCGTCTTTATTACAGATGGGTTCTATTCCATGATATTAGAGACGGGATTCTCTTTCCTGACTAATACAATGAAAGAATTGACATTCTGGGTCTAGGAGTGAATTCTTAGCCAGGAAGGTAGAATGATAACTTACTAGTTTTCTTTGTGGGCAGACTTGGGTTTTTATCACTATCACTTATTAATCATTTTGTTCTATTTTATATTCATCTGCTTTGGGTAATAAATATATATTTTTGTATTTACGTGATCTTAATAGCCTAATGACATGTTTGCAGACAGAAGGCACCATTGACAACACGTAAGGGTTTCCAATTTGTGTAGTTTTGATAAAAGGGTGTAAGATATATATATTATATATAATATATATATATATATATATATATATATATATATATATACACTAGTATATTATAGAATTTTCTTTCTGCTTACTTAAGTGGGAAAATGTTAGTAACACAAAGAGGAGCATTGGCTCACATCTGAAATACTGTGTCCATATTTAATCACTTTATCCACTTAATGTTTATATTGCGCATTTGTGCTGTCACATGCTTTTACCAAAATGTCTGCAAGTTTTACACGTTCATTGAAGCCCATAAGTGTCAAAGTATTTTTCGTGAGCTTATCGTCGTGCGATGTTTTGAACCTCTTGAGTTTCTATTATCTTTATAAAAACGACGCCAAAAAGACAATGACATGCATAATTATGCCAGTGAAAGTTTATCGGTTGCCAGTAGTTTTTGCCTTCAAAGTAGATATAATGTTGTACATTGGGTTTTAACAGCAAATGATGTAGCAATATTGCAGTATATTTTAATTGTGCTTCACCAGGACAAATTTTGTTGTCAGGTGACAGTTTGTTAGTGTGGACCTTCAGTTGCTCAGGCACACACACACACACACACACACACACACACACACACACACACACGTAAATGATGAAGTGAATAAATAGATAATAAATGAATGGATAATAATGTGTCACTTCAAAATGGTGCGTTAAACAATGCATAAGTGTAGATTCTTGCGGTTTCGTCGAAGTGGTAACAATAACTGGAGTTTTTACTAAGGCAGGCCACTCACAGTCGATCTGGTCGTACGATGAGAACTGAGTGGGAGGAGACTCCAAACAAATGACTGCTAACCCACGTTACTGGCTGCCCGGTCTGAACAAAGTAGTCAGTCTTAAGTTGGCAGCCACACAGTTCGGACGTGGAGGAGGGAATATCTGATAATGGAACATATCTGCTCAGACTGTGCCGTTGCAGCCAGTATAACAATAAAAAAAACCACGAAAATGAATTTTGGGTCAATGATTGGTTGTTGAAGAGAGAAAAACTCACATTTATGGCTTTTAAAGGAAATACAGGGAGGACGAGGCAACATTCAATTTTGCAGGAAGATTATAATGGTCGTGCAAAAGGACACATGCATGACGAAATCCACAACTCCCTATGAAAGGCCCAGTGCCACATTACGCTGCTTAGCAACTGACTGTTCTTATCTAGATATAAAATGCTGGAGACATGTTAAGCTATTTGGACAACACTCTGTAAAGACTACATAATAAATATAAATAAAACTCATGTATATATATTTGTATCTTTGATAAAAAAAATAAATTAGCTTTTAGAAACTCAAAATAATTGACTCTTCTACATAGTATATACCAACGAGTTTGTAGTGTATAAGATTAGTGTAGGAAATTATAAAAGTGAAAAGGTAATAAATCTTTGCGTAACCAGTCATTTCGATACACTACTTCGCAATCAGCACCAAGTACCATTTAGGAGCTTTTTAGCAATGTCGTTAAGAAATATCCTAATTTTATTTTCTTATTTTTATTTTACTTTGGAACATAACATTAAACGTCCTGAACAAGGCACAATTTTTATGTTTTGTTTTGAGAGATTTCTTTACGTATTGTATAATATACATTACTATTAAACACACATACACGCACACACACACACACACACACACACACACACACACACACACACACACACATATATATATATATATATATAATATATATATATATATAATATATATATATATATATATATATATATTGGTACTTTGAACCTTGCCGTTACTCCATGATCTAGAAACGCTACGTCCTTCAGTCTCCAACATCACTGTGGTGAATTAAAGTTTTATGTAATTTAATTTTGTTTACACTCATAAGGTAAATTGCAATTATATAAAATTTTACAAAATTCAGTATGTAAAGAAATTAGACAAATTTGTCTAAGGGACGAAATGTCTTATGCACCACTTCCTAATTTCTTAGATGCCTCTACCTTCCTAAATTCTTTCCGATATGAAGGTCTTATATTGATTATTTATCTTCTTATTCACCATTTCTTTCGTTGCATCAGGATACTTTCTTTAGTTCCTCAAATTTCGATTGATAAGCTGCATTTCTTGTGTGTTTGTCAGAATATTCTTTACTTTTTATATTCCACAGACATTGCTACGACTTATAAATCTCGAAGAACCCCGTCCAGAACTCTCTATCTATCGAAAGTCTGACATGTTGAACGATATCCTCTTCTGCGCCGTTTCTTGGTAAATGAACCTGCTGCTCCTAGTTCATCAAGCCTTGTCGAAGACACCACTCACGGTCAAACTATCGGTTCTGAACGACTTAATCTGAAAAACCCCTATTTGACTGTCGTGTCGGACCGTGAGTTGCTCATTCAAACCTCAACTGTCAGGTTTGTCTATCCGGATTGACTGCCGGGCTTGATCAGATCTGCCTTGACTAAGGCAGGCCACTCACAGTCGATCTGGTCGCACGGTGAGAACTGAGTGGGGGGGAGACTCCAAAAAATGACTGCTAACTCACGTTACTGCCCGGTTTGAACCAGTGTTGCCGAAGTGCGGAACTTTCGTCTGCTATGCGGAATAAAAAGTCTACGGGGCAGCTATCCAAGTTTGTATGCGGATGCGGATTCCACATCTGCATTTTCTGCAGCAATTTCTTCATGGCGCATTCATATAAATTTATCATATACAAATTGCAATATTTTTCTACTTTTAAACAATTTCTCATTCAAATACAATATTATAAAAGATAAGACTCTTATCAGAATATGACGGTGATAGGATTAATGTACATAAATCTGTTAATACATCATAAAATTATTTTCTATATGATTTAATGAGTTATATACTGATACATAAATGCTGGTAAGCTTATTACAAAATTATCTGTAAATATATCTGGAAAAAATAATACTTCTCATATATATATATATATATATATATATATATGTAATATATATCGTATATAGGTATATGTATATGTATGTATGTATATATATAAAGTGCATTTGTATAAATATATGTAAATATAATGTTAATGTATATAAATATGTATATATAGATATATATATATATATATATATATATTATATATATATATATATATATATGAATGTATATATATGTATGTATGAATATATATATATATGTATGTATATATACTATACATATATATATTATATATATATATATATACTATATAATATATATATATATGTGTGTGTGTTGTGTGTGTGTGTGTGTAGATGTATTTGTATATAAGTATATTAATTAGTACAGATGTATATGTATATATAATGTATATATTACCATATACCATATACATATACATATAGTATAAACATAATACAAAAATAAATATATGTTTATATAGATGTATATTATATGTACATGAGTGTAGATTATAGCTATACATGTATTATATGTTGTATAGATACACTATACATATATATATATATATATAGACTATATATATGCGTGTGCTATATATAATGTTGAATATGTATCACCACACACACACACACATATATATATATATATATATATTTTATATATATATATATATATATATATATATATATATACATATATATATAAAGTAATGTACCTTAAGTATAACGAAATTTGATATAAAAAATTTCGTTTTTTCCAAAATTCCCTTTAATGTGCGCAGTTCATGATCATCGTATCCTACGAATAGGTGCAGTAAACAAGTGATCAATTACCTCCACAATCTCCTATGGGCATAGGTAGTAGGCTAAACAAGTGCGATACTCAGTGTTTTCAACGAAGGATTTTCAGTGCCAGAATTCTCGCTTTTAATGAGTTTGCTATGTACAAAGGTAATGTCCAGAGTTTCAAAAATATATCTTTGGAGCTCACGTTTCGTAGACAATGAAACTTCTAATATTATATATAGCTGCATCTCTGCAAAACTTGTAAAGATCAAGTGGCAACCATAATTGTGCGGACTAAGTATTCTATCTTCCCAGATCGCCAATCCATTATGTCATCTATGACATTTATGTTGAAGTAAAATTAGCAGTGCACATTTTTCAATCTATAGTAGATTCACATCAGCCGTGCATTTGATGTCTAGGCCAGTCCCTTATGACGCTCCTGATTGGCTGTTGATAAGCCAATGACCGGGCTGGAGCGTTCACATAGGCAGGATGTATGTTCCACTTCTCCTGAGGGATGCTTTTGAAAGACGTATCCCTCATGAAAGGTGGAACATACATCCTGCCTATGTGAACTCTTGACAGAGACTGAGAGTTTCCAGTTCCGTGATTGGCTTATCAACAGCCAATCAGGAGCGTCGTAAGGGACTGGCCTAGACATCAGATGCACCGGTGATGTGAACTTACTATAGTAATATCTGTTTACATCATAATACATTTAAAATAGACCTGAAATTATGTTTTCTTTATGCAGTGAGAAAGTGAGCTTCTATTGTATTTGCACCAATTTTTGATTCAGGACCCAAGACAGATTAAAACTTTTTCCATGTCATATGTCATCATTAGTTTGTTTTCAGTAAGTAATCGAAAATAAGGATTAATCAGACTCCTTTTCAACTGGAGAACACCCTATTTCTTCTTAATTGGTTGAACTTGAACGCCTACTGTTTCCGGTCCCACCCATGGGCAAATCCTAGTGGGTGCCGTGATCCATCGTAACCACCCACTTGATGGGTCAAGGTTCAACACTTACAACTTGCCTCATCCCATTTTGTTGTGTCGAAGGCGCTGGTTTTATGGGTCTCACTTTTCAAACATCCTATTTTGCGTTCAGTTTTTACCTCTCTCTCTACCTCTCCTTTGCCTTCATCTACCATAACTCTGCTAGTAGATTTTCCTAGCTAATATATTCCCTACATAACTATTTCTACAGACTTCTGCATTCTTAACAATGCAAGTTTGTATGATTATGAAATGTGCCAGCATTTTCTTGTTTTTGTTTAGTTTAGTAGTCTCAAGACAAAATTAATGAGATAATTAAATATCTTCAATATGGATTATTGTCTCAATTGATGAAAACTACTGCACCAGGTTAAAAAAAAAAGTGCTCTCAAGTTCAAAGCAAATGTAACTGTCGTTTCTCTCTCTCTGCTAGAGAAGACGGTTCAGTGTTATACTAAATAACAGGTACTGGAATTGTAGGTGGATGCATTCTATAGCGATAGAAATGCTATCCAATATGATAGGTATGTTACTCGGTTGTATGAACATATATACAGGATGTTTCGAAATTAAAGCCCCCTCTCCCCCTCTACAGCATAAACTAAAATTGGTTGGGACAAAAACAATTGTAATTCAGAACAGGTATTTATTTAAGTTTCTCTTTGAGTATATTTGATATTTTGTGTGGCCTTCCTCTTGCCTGTACTACAGCCTGTATTCTTGAGGGGTATGATTTCAGCAAATCACAAAAAAACTGAGACTCAAACTCCATTTCCCTGAGCACTTCAGTCACCTCTTTGCTGGTTGTCGAGGCTTGGTATACCATCATAGTTCACTGTGGATGCTTCAACACGATCCTTCAAGATACTACCAATGTTTTCACACACATTAATTAAGGTCAGGGGAGCTACCTGGAAATTCACTTGACGAGAAGAAATCAATACCACTGTTTTGAAGCAGCTCCTGTGTCTGAAGAGCCTAGAAACATGGTGCCTTATAATGCAAAAATGTAATTTCTTCAACAGATAACACATTTTCAGAATCTTTGAGGAAAGGAAATACTCCACCAGTAAGCACAGTTTCTCTGAAGTATTCAGGAAATTTCACAACTTGGCGATAGCGCACGTCATCGCTGATATCATCCAACTTTGCAGCCCAAATGATGTCATTTTTATGATTTGGCTTCCTGACTATGTAAATGAAGAATTCATCTGATGCGGCAACTTGGAGAAAGTCAGCTTCATCCCAATCTTTAAGAAATGAACCACAAAACCATGCACAGTCTTCTCTTTGTTGTTGAGTGATGTTGGGCTTGCTGATAACATGAAATGGCTTGATACCAGATTTTTTCAACTCATGATATACAGCACTATGACTTCTCTTCTTTCCCCTTTTTTTCTAGTTCAAGCTCCAATTTACATAAGGACTTTCTTGGTCTACCCACTGCCTCAGCTATGATGTATTTTGAATCCTGAGAAAGGACTTCAGGCCTTCCAAGATTCTCACTCTTTTCGCGATGACAGTCATATGGATTTTTGTTCCAGTTTCTTTTAACAAAGATTCATCTCTTTTAATGTATTTAGTTATTCAGGAACGTGAAATGAAGGATACGCCAGCATCCCTGGCCTCTCTGAAGGGTATAGCCCGGATTCGGTCAATCCATCTGATTTCCTCCGAGTCGTTAGCCATGGCTGTATCTAACTCTGTCACTGAGTCTGAAAATACAAGAAATGTAAAATGAAAAATGACTTAATAGAAACTTAAGATAATGTACTTGGAGATAGCCTACAGCAGAAAACTTCATAACTTTCCATTTGTTCTGTGGAGTGGGAGGGGGGGCCCTCTAATTTCGAAACACCCGGTAGTACACTACATAATTAATTAGTCAATGACTGAACACTTTAAAATGGAATTCCGATTTTCATCATCTCTATGAAATTTTCAGTTTTAAAACAATTTGATGATAGAGTGTGGTTACACATTACAGTAGGAGTGCTGCATATTTTATTGGAACACAACATTCTTTAAAACTACTGTGATTCAAATTGACCGTCCGTCACAGAATTGTACAAAGAATTTCCAGTCACATAACATGGATTCCCTGGAAAATGACTTTGTGGTTAATCAAAGGTGTGTTTACTTTTGTTCTGTTACTGAATTGGGACTGAATTTAGATTCCAGGTGATTAATGGTCGCTGAACCGCATTCATTCAAAATTGTGAATTGCATATTTTCGACGTTCAGAAAGCTGCCTGCATATTATATTAAACATATACACAACGTCTTACTAAGGTTGCGTTCACACCAAACGCGTCGCGTCGAGTCGCGCTAATTCATGGCTAGTGTCATTTTCGCCTTAAATAGTGATAGGGATGTTAGTGTTTTCTACTTTGTTTTCATATTGCATTTCAGTTTACGAACGCGAATTATGTTCTAATAAAATTGTACTCCTTTATATATTTTTTCACTTTTATGTAGGACAAAATGTAATATAATTAAATTTCAGTTCATCTTTTCTTTGTATCCATATGATATACATTTAAAATCTTAAAAATTACCTAGTTTTTGAAAATTTTTATGGTTGAGTAATAATTAATATATATATATATATATATATATATATATATATATATATATATATACATATATACGATATATATATATATATATATATATATATATATATATATATATGTATGTATATATATATATATATATATATAGGTTATTTCTCTTGTTATTTCGGCTAATTCGTTTAGAATTGTATCTTTTAATTAGTTATCCTGTAAAATTCAACAAAAATGAAACTTGCCTTAGAAAAATGGTTATTTTTCCCCTAAGTTGCAATTGCCCGCCTGTAGGTAGTATTGTTTTTCTTATAGACAAAAAGGTAAATAAAGGAAAATCCCCAAATTTATTTTAACAGATAAGATTAACAAAATATCCCGCATGGAGAGAGAGAGAGAGAGAGAGAGACAGAGAGAGAGAGAGGAGAGAGAGAGAGAGAGACAGAGAGAGAGAGAGAGAGAGAAAGTTCAACAAAGAAGATACGTACTGCAAAAAATCCCTGAGAGTGAGAGAAAAATTTCAGCAATTTATAACACCAAGAGACAAGGCAGAGTTTAAAAAATGTTCAGAATATATCCTGGTATATTTTGATAAATCGAAATATCTCTCGTGGAATATAGAAAATCAACGGAAACTCGAGAGTGAATGAGAGGAGAGTATGCGAACTGGGTGTATGTCCAGATATTGTTCGAAATACGGAGAGAAGTCTAACGCAGGAATAGTCATCTTGTTTATTGTGGCTGCCTATTCACTGGTGAGGTTCTTCTTGACTGCTGTTGATGGAGTTGAACAGCCCAAGGAGAAGGAACTGAAGGAGAGAATTGCGGCTTGGCGAGACACCATCCGGTGCCAGAGAGAGCAGCAGGTGAACATGGACAGTATAATTCTTCAGCTTCAACAGAGGCTCGACAACAATGAAGAAATTCAGAAGGTGGGCGGAAGGGAAGAACACACTCGTGTGATCCAGATCATTCAGGTGTTGCAACAGCAGGCCTGGCAAGAAAGGGCCTACTTGCTCGAAGCTGACACGTTGTTCCTGAAGAGGGAGAACGACCAAGAAAAGAGGGAAAATCGGCAGCTGGAAGAAGATCCTCAAGATCACAGATGAAAATCAGCAGCTGATGGAAAAGACAAAGGAAATTGGGGAGAGAAACTATGCCCCATCTGAGAGGATAAGGGAACTAACAGTGCGGTTGGCAGAGGCAAACAGCCAGGTTGAGAGGCAAGAGGAACTCGTACGACAGAAGGAGAAAGACTCGCAGTTAAAAAGCGAAGAAACGGTGCGGATGGCGAGGCTCATCCAGGAACAAAAGGAAGCGACCGAAAAGCGCGAATCCGGCAGGAAAGACGTCGAGGTCAGGTTCGAGCGCCTGCAGAAGGAAGTGGAAGACCTCTGGAAGGAAAAGTGTGGACTTCAGTGTGGAGTTGAGGCTGCGAAACTCAAGAGGAAGGAGCTGACATGCCTTCCAGAGAAAGGAAATCGTGGCTGGCGAGGAAGACCAGTGTCCAGGGCGAATGGAACGAAAAGCTGGAAGATGAGGTTGGACAGCTGCAAGGAGCGAAGGAGAAATTGGTTTACAACCTAAAGAACCTGCAGGGGTAAAACAGACGCCTGGAGAAAGACAAAAGGAAACTGAAGTAGCAGCTGTTGGCCTTCAAGGAATGGTGCGACCTCTAAGGAATGGCGCGATCTTCAAGGAATGGCGCTGGCCTCACAAGGACGGATGAGATGTGAAAAATTTGAGGACAATGTTTGTTGTATGGAAAGTTTAATGTTTATTTGTAATATGTTTGCTTTGCTGATCCTTGAAGGAAGTTGAAGTTGCAGGGAAATAAATATGCTAAAATGTTTTCTTAAGAGTTTTATAGATTCCTGAAAGGGAAAGGAAGATGGGAGGATTGAAGAAAGCGTGAGGAACATGACAGGATTGGTGGAGTGCCAGGAGAAGAAGCATAGGATTCAGAGAGTGCCAGGAGAACTGAAAGAATTCAAAGAAGCCCCAGGAGAACTGAAAGGATTCAGAGAAGCCTCAGGAGAACTGAAAGGATTCAGAGAAGCCCCAGGAGAATTAGAAGGTCAGGGGCATAGTTCTGGTTCGACTCAAGCAATAGGTGTTGTTAGGACGGGACAGGCGGGCGAGGTCCGCATGCGTCCCAGGGACGGAGGGCAGGGGCTGGCCACACGTCCGGGACTGGCAGGCGGGGCTCGCGACACGTTCCAGGATGGGGGGGTGGGGCCCGCCAGCGTCCAGGACGCGTGGGCCAAGGCCGCCACCGTGTCCAAGGGACGGGGCAGGCGGGCAAGCCACGCCATCCCGAAACGGGTGGGTGGGGCTCGCCATGCTGCCCAGGACGGGCAGGCAGGGCTCCCCACGCGTCCCGTGACAGGTGGGCGGGACTCACCAAGTATCCTGGGACGGGTGGGCGGGGCCCGCCACACGTCCGGGGATGGGCTGGCAGGGCCTGCCACGCGTCCCGGGACAGGCGGGAGGTGGGTGCCTGCCATGTGTCCCGGGACGGGTGGGTGAGGCCCGCCACGCATCCCGGGACAGGCGGGCGGGGCTCGCCACGCGTCCCGCGATAGGTAGGCGGGACCCACCACATGTCCTGGGACGGGTGGGAGGGGTCCGTCATGCGTCCGGGGACGGGCTGGCAGGGCCTGCCATGCGTCCCGGGACAGGCGGGGGGGGTGCCCGCCACGTGTCCCGGGACGGGTGGGCGAGGCCCGCCACATGTCCTGGGATGGGCGGGCAAGGCCCAAGACGTGTCCCTGGACAGCCGGGCAAGGCCCACCACATGTCCTATGACAGGCAGATGAGGCCCGCCACTTGTCCCAGGACAGGCGGGGAGGCCCGCCACATGTCCCGGGATGGTAGGCATTGCCTGCCACGTGTCCTGGGAAAGGCGGGCGAGGCCCACCAGGTGTCCCAGGACAGGCGGGCGAAGCCAGCCATGTGTCCCAGGATGGGCGGGCGAGGCCCACCAGGTGTCCCAGGACAGGCGGGCGAAGCCAGCCATGTGTCCCAGGATGGGCGGGCGAGGCTTGCCACGTGTCCTGGAACGGGCGGGCGAGGCCTGCCACGTGTCCTTGGAAGGGCGGGCGGGGCCCACAACATGTCCTAGGACGGGTGGGCGGGGCACGCCACATTCTGTCCCGGGATGGCTGGGCGGGGCTACGCCCACGCCCATCTCAGGACTGGCGGGTGGGGCTCACGACGCGTCCCCTTAAACAGCAAGGGGGTGTCGGCCATGTATCCCGTTACGGGTGGGCGGGGTGCGCCATGCATCGGGGACGGGCGGGGGTGCCCGCCACGTGTACCGGGACAGGGGGGGGGTGCCCGCCACGCGCACCAGGACAGGTGGGCGGGGCCTGACACGCGTCCCGGGACGGCCGGGCAAGGCCGGGCAAGGCCCACCAGTGTACCGGGACGGGTGGGCGGGGCCCTCCCACATGTCCCGGGATGGGCGTGGGCTCGCCACGCATCTCAGGACTGGCGGGTGGGGCTCACGACGCGTCCCTTAACAGGCAGGGGGTGTCCGCCATGTATCCCGTTACGGGTGGGCGGGGTGCGCCATGCATCGGGGACGGGCGGGGGTGCCGCTCCACGTGTACCGGGACAGGGGGGGGTTGCCCGCCACGCGCACCAGGACAGGTGGGCGGGGCCTGACACGCGTCCCGGGACGGCCGGGCAAGGCCGGGCAAGGCCCACCACGTGTACCGGGACGGGTGGGCGGGGCCCGCCACGTGTCCCGGGACAGGTGGGCGGGGTCCGCCACGCGTCCCGTGACAGGTGGGCGGGGCTCACCACAAGTCCCGGGACGGGCGGCGGGGCTCGCCACGTGTCCCAAAACGGGCCGGCAGGGCCTGCCACGCATCCCGAAACGGGCGGGTGGGGCTCGCCATGCGTCCCAGGACAGGCGGGCAGGGCTCGCCACGCGTCCTGGGACAGGCGGGGGGCGTGCCCGCCACGTGTCCCGGGACGGGTGGGCGAGGCCCGCAACGTGTCCTGGGATGGGCGGGCGAGGCCCACCACGTGTCCCATGACAGGCAGATGAGGCACGCCACTTGTCCCGGGACGGGTGGGGAGGCCCGCCACATGTTTTGGGACGGGCGGGCGTTGCTTGCTACGTGTCCTGGGAAGGGCTGGCGAGGCCCGCCAGGTGTCCCGGGACAGGCGGGCGAGGCCCGCCATGTGTCCCAGGATGGGCGGGCGAGGCTTGCCACGTGTCCCGGGACTGGCGGGCGAGGCCCGCCACGTGTCCTGGGAAGGGCGGGCCGGGCCCACAACATGTCCTGGGATGGGTGGGCAGGGCAAGCCACATGTCCCGGGACGGGCAGGCAGGGCTCGCCACGCATCCGGGGACGGGGGGGGGGGGGGGGTGCCCACCACGTGTACCGGGACAGGTGGTGGGGGGTGCCCGCCACGTGTCCCAGGATGGGCGGGCGAGGCCCGCCACGTGTCCCGGGACGAAATCCACTAACTGTTCTTATCAGATGTAAAATTGAGTGTGGCCATATCGCCCAAAGCTCTTGGAAGAGTCATGTTGGAGACATGTTAAGCTATTTGGACAACACTGTGTAAAGACTACATAATATAAAGATAAATAGAACTCATGTATATATACATATTTGTATCTTTGATAAAAAAAATACACTAGCTTTTAGAAACTCAAAATAATTGACTCTTCTACAACTATACCAAACAGTTTGTTGTGTATAAAATTAGTGTAGGAAATTTTAAAAGTGAAAAGGTAATAAATCTTTGTGTAACCAGTCATTACGCTACAGTGTTTCTCAATCAGCACCAAGTACTTACATGAAAATTATAGCTGGTTGAGAGAGGTTTCATTACCTCCCATTATGATTTTACTATTGTATTGCCTCCAGTTCTCCTTTAAATCATATATCATTTATGAACTCTTTAGCATAATTCTTATTTCGTTAAAAATATCCCCAGTTTATTTTCTTATTTTCCTTTTACTTTGGAATATAACTGATTAAACGTCCTGAGCAAGGCACCAATTTTTTGTTTTGTTTTGAGAGATTACTTGAGGTATTGTATAAAATACATTACTATTAAACACACACACACACAGATATATATATATATATATATATATATATATATATATATATATATATATATATATATATATATATATATATAATATATATATATATATATTACGTAATTTGGTACTTTGAAACCTTGTCGTTACTCCAGGATCTAGAAACGCTACGTCCTTCAGTCTCCAACATCACAGTGGTGAATGAAAGTTTAATATGATTTCATTTTGTTTACACTCATAAGGTCAATTGCAATTACATAAAATTTTACAAAATTCAGTATGTAAAGAAATTAGAAAAATATGTATATATATCATGTCTAAAGGACGAAACGTCTTATGCACCACTTCCTGATTTCTTATATGCCTCCACTTTCCTTATTTCTTTCCGATATGAAAGTCTTATATTTATTATTTATCTTATTGTTCACCATCTCTCGTTGCATTAGGACACTTTTTCTTTAGTTTCTCAAATATCGATTGATAAGCAGCATTTCTTTTGTGTTTTTCAGAATATTCTTTACTTTTTATATTCCACAGACATTGCTACGACTTATAAATCTCGAAGAACCCCGTCCAGAACTCTTTATCTACCGAAAGTCTGACATGTTGAACGATATCCTCTTCTGCGCCGTTTCTTGGTAAATGAACCTGCTGCTCCTAGTTCATCAAGCCTTGCGAAGACACCACTCACGGTCAAACTATCGGTTCTGAACGACTTAATCTGAAAAACACCTATTTGACTGCCGTGTCGGACCGTGAGTTGCTCATTCAAACCTCAACTGTCAGGTTTGTCGATCCGGATTGACTGCCGGGCTTGATCAGGTCTGACTTGACTAAAAAACACCCCACTCACATTCAAACTTGCTTAAACCCCGCCCATTTCGATCGGGCATTACAGATCCCATCTGACGTAAGTGGCCGGCCTAAAGGACTTTTATTTTATGTAGAGAACATTTATAACTAATGTGGCTGAATTTGCATATTTGTTTAGTTTGTATCTTTTGAATGTGAGATTATTGAAAGTCTGTCACGCACTGCACACATTATTGTAATAATGATAATGTACACGTAGTGAACGCTTTTAAGGGAATAAAAAATAGCAAATGCGTCTGCCTTGCACTTTTCCTCGCTTCCTAGCCACTCCTTTCAAAGTAAAGTCCCTCTTTTTTTTCAAGCTGGAACTGACTGGAAGGTCAATTTAATGTATTTATTAGCAATATCTGATAAGTGCCTTGTATATTCACAGTAAGGTATAATTTTCCCAGCGTCTTCCCAGTCTCTATAGTTACATGTTATTCCGATAAATAAGCAAAGCATGTGGCGTGTTACCTGTTCTAACACGGTATCTGGGCTGTCGAAGCCTTTTTGCCATATTCAGTTTGTTTCAATATTCATACGACAAGAAATTAAATAGAGAAGAAATTCTGGCCAGGTTGCTCATATTGATGTCAGGTACACGAAAATTTCCATATTTAAATGTACCGACATCAAATATAATATCGTCTGAACATCGCCAAATTAGTTTTTTTTAATTACTCTTCATCTACGGAAAGCTGATCATTCAATTGTCTGCATTGTGAATCATAAATTTTGTGGTGCCTCTGTGGCAACTATGGAAATGAAGTCTTCTGATTTGTTGCCCTCGAATACCTGCTGTTTCACCATCTCTTTACCCGGCTCGGTCAACGCGGAATAAGAGAAATTTATTTCTGGTGATAGAAGTTCATTTCTCGATATAGTGTGGTTCGGATCCCACAATAAGCTGTAGGTCCCGTTGCTAGGTAACCAATTGGTTCCTAGCCACGTAAAAATATCTAATCCTTCGGGCCAGCCCTAGGAGAGCTGTTAATCAGCTCAGTGGTCTGGTAAAACTAAGATATACTTAACTTTTAACCATCTCTTTAGTCTTTGTCGATTACTATTATTTCTCTTATTATTGTTGTTACTGCTATTCACTACGTTAGAATATTCGTATGTAGCTAGCAAACAATGTGTGTTTTCCAAGCTCCCACAGAGTAAATTGCCCATACGTGAATACGAAGTGAATGGAGTATTATTAACTCCACTTGTTACCATTTGTCGGGTTGTAGGGCAACTGCCCCGGGACAACTTGCCGTCTCCCCCCCCCCCCCCCCCGAACATTGTCCCCAGACAATTGCGCTTATATTAGTTACCAATCATTTAGAACTTAGTTACAGGCAGTTCCATCCCTAAATAAACAATTCTCGAAAAAAAATTGTTACTAATTACATAATCACTAACTGTCGTGTTATAGACAAAATGTAAAGATAAATACAAACCATCGACTAGTCTGAATTCGGTCATTTAGTAAATAGTTACAGCCACTTTCCTCTACAAGTAAACAGCCTTGAGGAAATTATTACTAATTACATAATTACTGTCTGGTTGAACAAATGTTTATAAAAAAATTAAGATAGTAAGTAGCAACAATCCAATTTAGTCGAATTGATCCGTGTATCTACATCTTCACCTCTCAAATATCACCCATCATGGAGTTCGTCCAAAGTGAACTTGGTAAAATGAAGCTTATTCATGATGGTTACATCTATGTGAGGCAGAAAGAATTGGCAAATAATGTTATTTCTTATGAATGCGAGAAACGCCGTCATAGCAACTGTAAAGCCAAAGTTAAAGGTTGTTGAAATGAAATAATTGGCCATGTAAATGATCACACCCATGCTGCAGACATGCCGCCAAGAAGTCTTGTCTGTACAGTAGGAAATAAAGAGGAAAGCCATGAGCACCCAAGAGACCGCACAGCAAATCTTTACCCGAGTAATTCGGTCAATATCAAATGGCGCTTCAACTGATCTACCACCTGTAGGACATATTCGACGTGCAAAAGGCGCTGCAAACAAGTTGTCTATGCTCTTCCCTCGTCCCATTCCGTCAAGCCTAACTGACGTGGTCATTCCATCCGAGCACAAGATGGCAGCTGATGGTGAAAATTTTCTGCTTTATGATAGTGGACCGGGTGAGCTGTGTATTCTTGTGTTTTCCACATCTACAAACATACGCCTACTGAAGAATTCAGATAATTGGTTTAGTGATGGGACTTTTAAGTAGTACCCGAGCTGCTTTACCAACTGTACACTATTCGTTGTTTTTCTTCAAAAAGAGTTATTCCTCGATCAATACTATGCTCTATCCAAAGACCTTCCTTGTAGACTACGAACAAGCTGCTAGGAGTGCTTTTGAAGAAGTCTTCCCCAACTTAACAATCAAGGGATGTTTCTACCAATTACCACAAAGCATATAACGTAAGGTGCAATAGAGAGTCCCCAAAGTAAATACAAATCTAACGCTAATTTTGCCCTGCAAATTCGTATGATTCCAGTTTTGGCATTTGTCCGCCAGATAAAGTGATTGAAGCATTTGAGACACTACAAGGATAAGTTTTAACATTCATGTTTGATTGAATTATTCTTCTTGAAGGATAACAAATATAACATTAGTTCTATTAGTTTTAGTAGTATTAATCTCCCCATCGCTGTTTTTTTCTTATTTTTCTCTAAAGGGGAGCTCTTATACTGGGAGCAATTGTCCTTTGGGGGCAGTTGTCAAGGGGCAGTTGTCCTATACCGATTTGTAGGTATTTAGGATTAACCTCACAATAGATTATCAGGGTAATTTCTTCTTCTTCTTCAGCAGGATTGTAAAAGTAATCTTTACCTGAAAATTCGGATCCCTTTGCTGACTGAAAACAATTACAGAATAATTCCAGTAACTTGTACTTGTTAAGGTTAGTGCTAATACCCAATTATCCTTGGCTCTTGTTTATGATATATTGCACACTTATTGGTTTAGGTATTCAAACAGTAATTCTGACTTCTCTAATGTGATATCAAGACCCAGCAAAATTCATTATGGCTACTTACAGATAGCACAGCTTTCGTCAGTATTATTTATGTGAATAAGACAAGGATTCATTATATATAACGCTCAAACATTAGTTTGCCGCTAACAAGAATCTTTGTAACATACAGTTTCTGTTGGGTGCAGTTGCACTTTTAATAATAATAATAATAATAATAATAATAATAATAATAATAATAAAGTCAAGAAAGTGAATTTTATGAAACTTTGCGTCTTCAGTAGTAAATATGTTGGTGATACGGAACCATGTTGAAAATAATAATAATAATACACTTCATTAAACCGAATGGCCGTCTGGATGCTGTTGAGTTTGTATTGCAGTTTCTCAATCTCTCGAATGAGTTTCTTTGCAGCAGCAGGTAAATTATATAACAGCTGTTGAAAGTTCACTTATTCCTTGATGTTTCAGTAGTACTTATTTCCATTTACTTAAAATGCAAATGAAACCAAGAGTACAGTTACGCTGTATTTATACCTGCAAGCGGGCTTGCAGAAATTTCAGGTGATTTTTGATTGGCTGTTAAAACCAGTTGGAAGCTTGGGGGAGCGGGGGAACTCCTGTTATTGGCTGGAAGCGGAATGACTCATCTGGGGGAGTCTAAATGACCTACAAAGGTGTTGATTGGCTGGCGCCAGGTCCTGGGATTTGATTGTAGGGCGTGCTGTCTGAAGTAGCGGGCAGCTGAAGGGTTATCCCAGGTGTTGCGCCCTGCCTTTCACCTGGTGTTGGTAGGGCGGAGAAGGTTCTCCTAGGTCACTTTCAGTGATGATTTCATTGGAGGATGGCGAGGCCTCCGTATATCAGAGGGGTCAATGGTTGTTGGTGCCCAGGATTTTTGTGCTCCTTACAATCTGCTGGAGTTGGGGACCACTGCCATGTTCCCTCATGTAGTGCTGGTAGACCACCCTCTCATGTAGGTGAACTGAGATCCTTTTGGAGAGGCAAGTCGTAATTGTACCAATGTATGAATGGCAGCATCCATACTCAGGGTACAATATTTGCTAAACCACTCCTCTCCTCTTCATGGTATCATCACTAGTGGCAGAGCTGTTCAAAGTGAGGTACTGAAGAGTCTTCCGACCCTTGTAGTAGAGCTTATGGTTTACATTTTTGTCTGTGAGGCAGCCCTGAAGAACGTCATCAGTGCCCATGTGAAACCCACCAATTCTGACAAAAAAAGTCCACCTTATTATTATATACTACAAGGATTGGAAGACTGCCCAATACCTCATAAGGCACAGCCCTGTTGCTAGTAATAATCCCATCAAGAGGAGAGGAGTGGTTTACCAAATATCATGTCCTGAGAATGGATGTTACCATCCATCCATTTGCATGATATAACTTGCCTCTTCAAGAGGATCGCCATTCACATACGTAAAGGGGCAGTCTACCATCGCTACATTAGGGAACACGGCAGTGCTCCCCAAGGCCAGCAGCTCATAAGGAGCACAAAAATCATGGGCAGTGCAACGACCATTGACCCCTCTGATATAAGGAGGCCATCCTCCAATGGAAACCATCGCTAAATTGAACCAGAAGACCCTTCTCGCAACCACCATCAGGAGAACAGCAAGACTCGCTTCTGGGGTAACTCTTCAGCTGTCCACTACTTCAGGCAGCATGCCATACAATCAGATCTCCTGGGATATGGTGCCAGTCAATCAGGCCTGTGTCAGTCAGCCAGATTTACCTGACCTGGATGAATCATTTCCCTCCCAGCTGATGGAGGAGCTCCCCCCGAGTTTTGACAGCCAATAAAAAATTGCTTAAAATTACTGTGAGCCTGCCAGCTAGTATAACATCTCCTCCAAGCCAGGGGGATTATTGTTGTGTATGACTTTTTGGGTACAAGTGACAGAAGACCGCACAGACTTTTCTGCCCCTTATCCTGTTTTAAGTCAAAGTTTCACCAATAGAAATGCCTGTTTAGGAGCTGACTCCTTAGTTTTAAACCAAACGGCCATGAGGAAGTTATCATGCCCCAGGCAGAAACATCCACTCTCTAGAAATCATCAGTGGAAGATCCTGTGCCATGACGCCCTCCTGCTGGCGAGGCGGAGCAGTCACCGATGGCTGGACGCCAGTCAGAAAGCCAAAGGAGGTCAAGGGGAAGGATGCTGAACAAGAATGAGGAAGCCCTCCTCCCAAACCCTTCCCCTGTGTCCAATCTCTCGCCATACCTTCCAAAATATCAAGTGACTGGTGAAGGAGAGGTGACTACTTATGCAGTGATGGCAGAATTGCAAGCCAACAATTCGGGGATGAAAATTCAATTCAAACCAAACCTGAATTGTAACATAATTGTGATCCTGAAAACGCCAGATACTGCTGAATTTCTCCGAGAGCACACTGATTTCCAGCTGCTAGATCCATTTAAGCTGGGTAGGAAAGCAGTTATTTTTAAGTACCCTACTCCCCTACCCCTAGATCTAATTTTGCTGCTGAAGACAGCAGAAGAGCTGAGGAATGTAGAGCAAACCACACCTAACGAAGCAATGCCTCGATGCCTACAAGACGTGAGAGGCAGTAAAACGCAAGAGCCCCAACTGTTCCCTTCACCATCACACTTGGAACAAATGCTGAAGTGCCAGACCTGGTAGGGTGGAGGAAATGAAGTGTGCAGGTCCAACACAACCATTCAGCCAGTGTTGGCCGAGAAAGTGCCACACAGGCAGCAACAGTTACAATTGAGGACCTCATATGTCTTTTCAAGAAAGGAACAGGAAAGCCTGTCTACAAATCAAACAGTGGTGGAGTGCATCCAAACCCACCTCATCCAGCATTCCGATCCTACAGAAGTTTTTGTTCATTTTGAATAAATCTAGTCCCGTCTGTCGCACATATTCTTTGTTGTTCCCCCGAGTAAATGAAATCCGTGGTCTGTCCTCCTTAGATTTTAATTCTATCTCTCGATCTGCAATTTTTACCTCTTGGTTCTCTACAACTAAACCAGGACTTTCTGCTGTCAAACTTCTTCCTACTTATGGTCATAGCAATGTTTAAAGCGCTTTGTAAACCTGCCCATCCTTTTCTCCCTTTTCAGTATAATAACCAACTTTTTGCCTCCTTCTAGATAATATTTTCTGTCACTGGCTGCGCATGACGCAAGGGCTTGTGCCGGCATACTGGGAGTTTAATCTAAAACAACAATAACAACTCCTGGCTTCATTCGTATTTAAGTAGATAGTAGATAGTACTAACGAAACGTCAGGGAATAAATGAACGTTGGGCAGTTGTTACATAATTTACCTGCTGCTACAAAGACTCATTCTAGAGACAGACACTGCAATATAAACTCGGCGGCATCCAGACGGCTATTCTATCTCATGAAGTTTGTTTGGCAGAGAGGTCTGATTCCGGAATATTAATAATAATTATGATACTTGTTAAGATGACTTGTTTGAAAAATGAACAAGGATAAAGCGTACATTTTAAAGCCTGCGCAATGAAACTGCATAAATAACATGTCGCAATGAAGAATTGTTATTACTAATGGTTGGGTTACTATACTTGAGAGAAGCCATATTTTCTAAGGTTCAGTCCCCTGTGGAAGGTGTAACGCTGTCAGCTCTTCCCTGATAAATGCTAGAATGAATTAGTTAAACTGAAGAAAATCTAAAACATTTGAATTTTATCAGTATTTATATACACCTTATATCGTAATTAATAGTATAGGCTTTATTACGGTATAAGTGGAGAAATATGCATCATGCAGTAATCATACTTATTTTCATTTTGAATATCTGATATTTCATCTTGGAACATTTTTGTGAAATAAAAAAAATTTTATGAACAGCAATGATAGCACGTCTCTCTCTCTCTCCCCTGATGTTCGCTTATTCTAACGAGTTTTCATAAAGAAAGTAATGTCAGCTTTCTTCTCTGAAATATTCACTAATTCCAGCATGAATGCCTAAATGTCATAGTTGTATTTGTGGTTCCTATCGGTCGTCTACAGTGTTTAGTGACATTTACACCAAATAATCCAATTTTTGTCATTAGAGGATATTGCTCGAATTCTTCACTTATAGTAAAACTGTACGGTGTGGACATCGATTTGAATGAGCTTGAAAAATTTAGCTTTCCGTCTCTGTCAATTTCTTATGTAAGCGTGGGAAAACACGCATGCACACACAAGTGAATTTATTAGGAAAGAACTGTTATAGCAGCATGATATAAGACTGAAATATGAAAGGAGAAAACGTGCACACGCGCATGCGCACGGCCACACATACACACACGCATATATATATATATATATATATATGTATATATGTATATAGTATTATACGAAATACTGTAACTACAAAGAAAAATCAGTCGAAAAGTAATGTAGCTTGAGGAATTACTGTAGTCATATATCATTTTTTTTCTTTTATTTTTATTTAATTCTGAACGCTAAGTTTTAAGAGCAGGATTGTCCATGATTGACAGTTAGATCGATTCATTGATTATTAAATCCATTTACTCATATAAGTGTTCTCGCAACAGTGATCGACATTGACGCCGGCTACACGAAAGGTGATGCGATTTAATATGTTTATGTTAAAGATTCTTATGTTTTATGAGTGCTTAAAAAAATCCATGAAATCCACCCGTACTCTAATACTCTTTCTCTAAATTGTTAACTCATTAATTAACAATAGTTTGTAAGAAACAAAAGGGTGAATATGAAAATGCATTATTTAAGTACATGTTACAACCAAACGAAGCAAAGAAAGTGATCAAGAAATTGTCTTTGTCAGCGTAATCCCAGTTCAGAATAAATTCGTATATAAAAAAAGCATATCATTGTGAAGACGTTTGAAGTGTGTGCAGACGCAAGTCGCCCGGGTCTCAATGACGTGAAGCAGACGTCAAAACACTGTTTCTGGTCGCAACTTGGGGATTTATTCCCAGACCGGAAAAATATACATGAACCTAGTGACTTATTACGGGAATATCATAGCTTTGGGGAGACGGAGAGCGAGGTGCACGAATTTCCAAAACCCTTTGGATGGTTTCAAATATATTCGAGCCCCTTTCCATTCTGATGCACGGGCAAGTTTTAATTACACTGGGCCAATCAACAGGACACAAACGTTTGGTGGTGGTGGTGGTGGTGGAGGTGGAGGAAATGGGGTGGCGGGGGGAGGGGAGGAGTCCGGGCCGTAGGAGAGACGGAGAGCGAAATAAAGGAATTCAATTAGAGAAATCAGATATCCAGCGAGCAGTTTCATCATACAACTATGCAGCGGTATCGAGTAGTTCAATACACAATGGCTGCCAGTTGATCAAGAAACGGTTAAACGATTTGGAGAACGAGTTTGGCTTCCAGAACCTTTCATTCCGGGCGGATTCCCAGCGCACGGCTTTTCCAACCTTGTGTGAGCGACGCCATGTGGAAGTGAGCGAAACGCTCAGGTTCTTGGAGAATTAACTGTGAGCTTGCCACTTAGCTTAATGCAATCAGCGTGTATACACACAGGATCAAATTACATCAACCAGGCACAAAGGGTTAGCTCGCTGATTGGTCACTTGTTTCGAAACTTTAGTAGTAGAGTTTCTTAGCATCGCGTTCCTTTTTTCTTCGTAGGAAAGAGGGGAAGGGGAGAAAGCGCGCGGCCTTTTCTCTATATGAGGCTAGAAGACGATATAATATAATGAAGAGGTCTTTGCCAACATAACGTCTCCTTTTAAACAAATTATGAGAGGAGGTTTCGGAGCCCTCGCGGGCGAGGTTAAACGGCCGAGGCCGGGAAGGACTGAAAAGCAATGGAAGGGACGAATTCATGCGAGACTCGGCCATAAGGAACAGCGGCGTTAATCAAGTAATTGCAACAACTTGTGCTCCGTCCGCCCCAGAAAATCAACGACGGGTTATTTCTCGTAATTGCATAGAGATGAATCATGCCCAGAGAGAGAGAGAGAGAGAGAGAGAGAGAGAATCAAAAAAAAGTGGATATGTAAGAGGGAGCCACGCGGGCAAAAGTACCACTTGGAATCGCAACCCTTCTCTCTTCAAGAAGCCATTCCAAAATGCCTTTGTAAATGCAATTTCGAACTGTCATGTAACAAGGGAGAGAATCTTCATCTCAGGAGAAGTAATCCTTCTCCTCCTTAGCTTCCTACCCATCGCCCCTCCCCCTCCTTCGTCCATGGAAGGGGATCCTTTGATAGCGTTCCTTCGGCGTCTTCTCTGCAGGGATTAAGGGCCGCATCCATGATTTAAGTGGTAATGCTCACTGCTCATATTAACACAATTACAGATAGAAAGGATTTTTGAATTCGGGCTTTTCGGCATTCCTTCATAATCATCCCATTTGTGTAATAAATTGCTGTCAGAGATGATGTCATTATTTGTTATTATCATGATTGTGCTTTCTTCTTTCCGTAGAGGATGTGCTTTTACCTCATCACGTATTCACGTTTTAACGTTATTCAGTTTTTGTCATTTTTAAACCCTCTTCTTTGGTCTTTTTGAAAGCCTCTTCTATTACCAGAATAACCTGAAATACAACTTGTATGATTAGTGACATTTCATGTATATAATATACAGGTGGCGTGACTGGTAGGGTTATGAAAATTTTATTCGGTCTGTTCCTCCAGGCATCAACTGTACGCCGAATTCCCACTTCCCTTTAACCCTGCTCCCCCTCATCATAATATCACTTTCATATTGACTCCACAAATTTCAGGGAAGTGGGTGGGACTTCAAAGAAAGGCCGCTTTCATTAATTCCCGGGAAATCCTCATTGCCCGGTAGAAATGAACGCGCTAGATGAATGCTCGTTA